>NW_017672501.1:11439-167272 GCF_001879085.1 Nicotiana attenuata
TCCACAAGTTCATACACATTCTGTGTTCCCTCATCTATACCAAAGTCTTGTGGAACAAGAAAATAAAGGGCCCCTAGTCCAGTCCAGTTATCATACCAAAACAAAGAAGAGCCCATCCTCAATTTCCATATTATCTGATGTTCAATAAGATCCCTGCACTCCAACATTTTCCTCCACACATGTGAGCCTTCCCTCCAAGGTACTACTACTGCATTTAGTTTTTTGCAGTATTTCTGACTCATGAAAGAGCTCCACAGACTAGGTTTAGTTCTGAAATTCCACCAAAGCTTACAGAATAGGGCTTTGGAAACATCATGTAGGGATCTGAAGCCAATTCCCCCTTCATCATAAGGCATACAAAGAGTGTTCCATGAAGCCCAATGTCTGCTATTTCCCCCAACTGAGCTACTCCAGAAAAACTGAGCAAACAACTTACGCAGTTTATTAATAACATAGTTTGGGGGGTTTACAGCAGATAACAGATGAATTGGTAAACTCTGCAGTACACTAGAAATTAGGACTGCCCTGCCTCCTATAGAAAGCAATTTTCCTTTCCATGACTGTAATCTGTTAAGAACCTTTGTGATCATTGGCTGGTAATAATCCAACCTCCTTCTTGCATAAAATATAGGGCATCCTAGATAAGTAAATGGGAAATCCTTACTTCCAATACCAGTAATCCTCTCAACTTTCCTTACTACTTCTGGATCTGTAAGGTGATGCATATAGATAGCAGACTTGTTCTTATTCACCAACTGGCCAGAAGCAGCTTCATAGAGATATAATATCTCCATAATCAGCCTCAATGATGTGGCATCTGAAGAGGAAAAGATGATGGTATCATCTGCATAAGCAAGGTGATTTATTTTTGGACTCCACTTTGGCAGTCCAAATCCACAGAAATAGAGATTTTGATGTAGTGAATTCAATCCCCTAGAAAGAGCCTCAGCAGCTAGAATAAAAAGTGTTGGAGACAATGGATCCCCTTGCTTAACACCCCTAGTTGATTTGAAAAAACCTCTTGGTTGACCATTTATAAGTACTGAGTACCAGTTATTCCCTACCAAATCAAAAATCATGCCAATGAACCTCTCACAGAAACCCATCTTTCTCAACACTTTTGTTAAGAAAAGCCAAGACAACCTATCATATGCCTTGGTCATGTCCAGTTTCATTACCACATTAGGACCAGCCTTAGTTCTTAATCTAATATCAGTAATGATCTCCTGGGTAAGCAATATATTCTCTACAATACTCCTACCTTTTACAAAGCCAGCCTGCTCCTCAGAAATTAAATTAGGCAGTATCTCTACCAGTCTGTCATGGATGACCCTTGAAAATATTTTATTAATGAAGTTACTAAGGCTAATTGGTCTCAAATCTGAAAAAGTAGTCACCTCTTTTTTCTTTGGTAGGAGAACTAGATTAGTATGTGTCACACACTTTGGTAGCTGTTGACCACAAAAAAATTGCAGAACCATTGCATAAATATCCTCTCCAACAATATCCCAACATGTGTGATAAAAAGCCCCAGTAAAGCCATCAGGTCCTCCTGCTGAATCCCCATTCAATCCATATACTGCCTTTCTGACTTCCTCTTTTGTTGGTAGCTCAGTTAATCTTGCATTTTGCTCTTCCTCCACCAAAGTTGGAACATGATCAATGATGTGAAAGGTTGAAGGTACTACTAATTCTGTGAATTGGTCTTTATAAAAGCTGACTGCTTCTTCTGCAATTTGCTCCTCCTCCTCTATCCAGATGCCCATGTTATTCTGTATCCTTCTCAGCTGTAATTTCTTTCTTCTACCCCTCACTTGAGCATGAAAGAACTTTGTGTTTCTATCTCCATCTTTAAACCATAACATGCCTGCTTTCTGCTTCCAAAATTCTTCTTCTACAGCAAGATACCTAATCATTTCTGCCTTAACCTTGTGCAACCTTTCTCTATTCATCTGAGTAGGAAATGCTCAAACTGCCTCTCATGTACTAAAACAACCTCTTCTAAACTGGCAATTTTCTGAAAGATATCTCCATATGTTGCTCTGCTCCAACTGGAAAGTGCTTTCTTCAGTTTTTTCAACTTATAATTGAACTATATGAAAGGATTTGCAGCAAAATCTGCATTCCAATTTTCTCTCACCACATCTTTGAAAGTGTTATGCTTAGTCCAGAAGTTGAGGAATCTAAAGGACTTCCTAATTGGAGCAGCTTCAATGTCACATTTCAGATACAGTGGGCAGTGATCTGATCCAATTTTTGATAAATGTGTGATCTCAAGTCCTGGAAAAGTTTGCTGCAGCTCTAAATTACCCAAGCATCTATCAAGTCTTTCAAAAATACAATCCTCTTCTGATTTTCCATTCCACCAGGTGTAAATACTCCCCTTGAAACCCAAATCTGTGAGGTTGCAAGTGTTAATGCAGTGCCTAAAATCATCAATCTCATTTAAATGAACAGGGAGTCCACCAAACTTTTCCTCCTCATCCCATATAACATTGAAATCCCCTCCCACAAGCCAAGGAGAAGTCATATCAGTAGCCATTGCATAAAGAGAATCCCATAGTTCTATCCTCTCTATTGCATCACATTTAGCATACACTAGAGTAAGTATAAGCTCTATATGAGTTTCTGTGTGAAACAATTTGAGAGTCAACTGTTGAGTCATGTTGTACAAAATTGTCACCTCATACACTTCATCTATGAATGCCCATATTTTATTAGATACATTAACCACAGCCTGAGCCAAACCAATTCTTGCCCTGTATCTCTCCATTTTGTTTGACTGTTGCATAGGTTCTAATATTCCAATGAATTCAAAATGATGCTGCCTGTGCATTAAGATCAGTCTTTCAAAAGCTTGCATTGTATTCACTGATCTTACATTCCAAATTATTGCCTCCATTACTGATTTTGATTTTTAGATAGAGTCCTCCTGGTTTGTACACCTACTGCTGGAACAGTTGATGTTTCTTTTGCCTGCTTCTTTCTACCTTTATTTGCAGATTTTGCTTGCTCAATATACCTAGGTGAAAGATCTCCTTGTTTTGCTACATTTATGAAGTTCTGAGCAGTTGACTCCTCATCCATATCTTTGCCATTATGTTCTGCAATTTGCACTTGTTCCTGACTCTTCTTATCCTCTTGAACCACTACATTATTGGTAACCTGTGTAACAATGACTGCAGCATTATCACCCTGCAACTTAGTCTTCTACACATGTGTAAGAGCCAATGAAAAATGCACATTTGGCATCTGCATTTAGGGTTTTAATGTTACATTTTTAGGATTAATTAGAAATTAATTGTTTCATAAAATGGAAAATCAAAAAATATATTTTAAGTTGCATTTTTGATTTTGAGTAGTTTTCGGTTGGTTTGTTTTAGATTAATTGGGTTAATTATCATTTTAGGCTTAATTAGTTTTTCAAGTTAATTAATTTCTAGGAATTGATTTTGATTTTAATTAAATTTGGAAAAAAGAGAAAAAGGAAAAAGACTTTTTGAATTAAAGTGTTTTGAGATATAAAAGAAAAGATGAGGAGACTTGGGCCAAATTCTTTCTACTTCTCCAGGCCCAAATGCCCTTAAACCCGCCCCAGCCCAATTCCACCGCAACCCGGTCCGTTCCCCAGCCCTAAGCCCAAACGACGTCGTTTCAAGTAAACAAATCTTGGCCGTTGAGGTTTTCAGATCTAATGGCCACGAAGTAAGGTCATCGTGATATAAGAATGTCTGAAGGGCACCCCCCACCCCCCTTCGTCTCTCATCAGCCTCACATCTCACAACCCTAGAACCCGCCGCCCCTAAAACCTCCGTCAAGCCCGCCGGCGGCGATGACCTAAACCACCCCAATGGTGACAAAAATTACACCCTGAGTCCCTCTACACCTCCCCATTCTAAATCCCCACCCAGCTTCCCTCAAATATCACCCGAATTCTTCGAATCTTGGTCTGAAAACTATGAACCCTAGCGCTGCCACAATTTTTCCGGTGGTGGCGCCACCACCAAATTGCCCCAAATTCACACCCTGTGGTCTCCTCATCCCCCTCCTTCCGAATCCATGAATATTAACCCTCGAATCATCCTTGCATGGTTCGAATTTCAGATCGAAACCAACCCAGAACCCTTATTCGCCCAAAACCTGGTTTGAACTCTATCAGGCCCCTTTTCAACTGTGTCCGGCCAATCTAGAAGAGCTTAGGTCCAGCTTCCTCTTTATGGGTTATTTTTCCGGTGAGTCTGTTAATTTGATTTTTATTTTTCTTCTTTTGTTTGTTTTGTTTAGTTATTTTTCATTCTTAGGGTTATTCTATTTCTTTAGCAAAATCAGTGTGTTAACCCAGTTGTTTTCTTAATTCATGAGGCTGTTATCTTTGATATGGTTTAACTTCTGAGGTAGTTTACACCTGTAAATTGTTAATCGATGCTTGTCTACCATCTATTTCAGGCGCCTAGGTCTTTTTTGATTTAATTTGATTCATAGCTTGTTTTGCATTTTATTTGTGTTTGATCCGTTCGAAAGAACTAGCCAGAATATTCTCTGATTGGTCACATTTGTAGATGTTCAGTACCTTAAGGGGAAATTGAATGATTAGAAAACTTAAGGGGTTTCTAGGAAAAGGGTAAAAGGTAAGTAATGGTCTGCATGAGGGTAATTGGGGTAATACCCTTTGGGAATCCCTGTCAACTGAATTAAGAAGCCCCTAGAAGCTTCTAGGTTGGGGGTTGAGTGGCGATTTCTAACTCTTGGTAGCATTACTTGGGTAGCAAGCCAATAATTGGGGGGCAACTTAGCTAAAAACAAAAATCCAAAAGGGGGGCAAAGGGTAAAAATATAATCTGAGGGCTGCCCTATTTGGTTGGCCTATATAAGATACTATTCTTGCCTTTCAAGGGAGAGTTTGGAGAGCTGAAAAAATACAGAAGAGAGAGCCTTGAACATTCTGAGAATAAAAGAATTGAAGCGCTGAAAACCCAAAAAAATATAAAAAAATGCATAACTTCTACTGTTTCATAGATTTTAAGAGTTAAAAGAAATCCTGAAAATCAAAAACAGCTGGAAAACTATAAAAAGTACTGTTTCATTGAATTTTTGAGGTGATTTCTGGAGTTTTCCAATCACTGAAACAATTTCTGATCCTCTGAAGTGGAGATGGTTTGAATCTGGACTTTAGGAAGCTGTGGTTTGAATTGTGTTGGGTGGTTGTTTTCCATTGGTATTCAACAGTCGCTTCTGCTGTTTTGCTGGAACTGGTAGTTGATTTCTGCTGCTGATTCTACTGCTGTAGATCACTGACTCCTTTACATCTTGTTTTCTTCTCAATTTCCAGGTATTCATTCAAACTCGAATGGAAATGAAGCATAATTGAGCTATATGTGAAGCCACGTAAATCAATTGATGAAGTATTGGTTTTCCATTTTACTGGCGTCTTATATCTAGTTTTGGACTTCTTTTAATTTAGTTTTCTGATGAGTTGCTTGTGTTACCATGTATACATGCTTGGTATTAAGGCTAGATCTGAGTCATAGGTTTGAGTGTAGTTGATTCACAAAAGAATTCTAGATTGGGTGTAATATGTATAAACTGAAAATTGCACTCGTTATTTTGATTAGAAGCTAGCTGTTGTTTGTGTTTTCATAACCGTAGGTTTAAATGCATGTCGATTCATATCATTGGTCTAAAGGATTTGGTTTAAGTTTGTTATCCCAGTAGTTGTGTTCATGTTTGCATCCATATAGCTTGAAACACGGCTTAGCGATTTCATAATTCATTACCAGTTCTTCTTCATGTATGTACTGGGATCTTTGCGTCGTTAAAGGAATTTTTTGAATCAGTTCATCATGTCTGGTTTGTCTTCTTCTTTGGGAAGTGTTGAATCATTATAGTTCTGTTGAACTCGCCAATCCGAATCAGATGTTGCATGGGTCTGTAATCACTGGGTTTTGACTCTAAAATGACGGATAATTTGCGCATTGTCATAACTGAAAGTTATATTTCACCATAAAATACATACCCTGATTTCAGAAAGTGTTTTGCATTTGACTCAAGAGATATTAGTATTTGTGCAACTCCAATTCTCTTGAATGATAATTTGTGCTGAAGCGTGCATTGGGCTACCAGCTTTGGCCCAATCGTGAGTGTTGCTCCTTTCAGAAATCTGATTATTTGTTATAGGGGTTCGAAGTGAGCCCCCTTCGTGAAGTCTGTTTGGCGTGCCTCATGTAGACTGGGCTCTTTTGGGGCCCAGAACTGAAATAGTAATTGGTTTGTTAATAATTAAATGGTAGGGTTTGGGCCTTCTAGTTAAGTAGCATGCTTGAGTTAAGAGGTTTGCCTCTTGTTCAAGTGTGGACTTGAACTTGAGGCCCAAAGTCCTTAATTACTTTAACTAATAGCAATCCATATTGTTAATCAATTAGGGCCCTTTTAGAGACATTCCATACTAGAAAACAATAGTCTCTTTAGGATGGCCTTTTACTAAAATGAGGTGCGCCACGCCAAACAAAACTCATAAATTGCGTGGCCCCCTTTTTTAAAAGAATTTATATTAAAATATTTAGAATTCGGGACGTGCCATTTAGCGAATTTTCATGGCTTCCCGCAAAGTTAATAACACGTTAGTCGCTTTAGGCGCGTTCTTTAATAATCTTACCTTCCTAAACTCGGGTGTGCATTTCATGTGACCCAAATCCAAATCCCAAAACGTCGAATAAAATATGTTTAGGATTGCGGGTGCATTTCATGTGACGCGGTCCAAAGACATGTTTTAAACGACGTTCAACATTCTTTAAAATTTAATAAAAGCGGTTAAAAAGCTAAAATTTGCACATAGGTTCATAATGGTATAAAATCAGATAATTAAGCCAGATATAACAGTTGAGCGACCGTGCTAGAACCACGGAACCCGGGAATGCCTAACACATTCTCCTGGGTTAACAGAATTCCTTGCCCGAATTTCTGGTTCACTGTTAAACAGAGTCAAACCTTTTCCTCGATTCGGGATTCAAACCGGTGACTTGGGGCACCATAAATCTCCCAAGTGGCGACTCTGAATCTTTTAATAAAATGAATCCCGTTTCGATTGTCCTTTAATTGGAAAAACTCCCTTTATTATACCCTCTTCCGGGGGGTGTGGTGAAAAAGGAGGTGTGAAAGCTCTGGCGACTCTACTGGGGACAAGGACCCAGAACTTTTTGTTCAGGGTTCTCGAGCTCAGTTAAATTGTTATATTTGGCTTTATCTGATTTTCCTACATGTTTCATGCCTTATGTGCTAATTGTTTTACCGCTTTGATATTTGTTGAATTGTATATAAACTGTTACGAATCCCTTCCTCTCTCTGAGTCTTCTACATCATGGAGAAGGGTGCACTTCGTGTAGCTTCTCTTCTGTTTAGAGTCTTTTCCCATTTAGAACGAGGTTTGGATAAGTTGCTAAGCCGGCGGAGCTTCTGTATCCCCAGTACGCTGCCTCCCCCTCGGCCCGAGTTGTCCGCTCGGGTAAGCCAGATCTAGACCAATAAACCTAGGGTTTAAACCTAGAAGAACAAAACCTCATGCCGGATCCCTAGTAGGAGCGTTTGTTTGCATCATGTGCATTTGACTTAGGGGACTCAACACAGGGGTTGGGTCCGTCTAGGACAGGTGACCTGAAATGAAAAGTCCATCCTGATGCATCTTACGTGATACTTGTGCATTCATTTGATTTGGATTTGCATGTTGACCGGTTTGTAGAAAATGAGAGAAAATTGAGAAAATAGCAGTGTTAGGACCAAGTGAGGGTAACCACTTGTTTTGAAAAAGCAATGCCAAAATAGTACCGAAATGTTGCCGGATTTTTGAAAAATGAAAAGGAAAGTATTTGAAAAAAGAAAAGAGATTGTTGTTTTGACAAATTTGACCGAACTACGCTGGTTTGATTCTCATCGGGCGTGAGATACGTAGGCAACCCTCATCGGGTCCAACCTCCCTTTTTGCAAAAATAGCCAAAAATACCAAAACTTTAATTTTTGTCAAAATAAGTCGGGTGACGCCATTCTCGTTTAAAATAAGCCGAACGTCCCCAAAAGGGCGCCGGAAGGCTGTTTTTGCAAGAACAGCCACCCTGAGTCATTTTTAAATAATTTGCGGGCACAGCCTTAAAATCTCCCTCCCGGAAGTGCTGAAAGGCCGTATTTGCAAAACCGAGTCTTTATTTTCTTAAATAAATTTTTTTTTCCGAAAATAGCCACTTTTTCTTTTAAGTCAAAATGAGTCATTAAATAGCCAATTTTCTTAAAATAGTCACACTTTTTCTTAAATTCCTTTAAATAAACATCCAGTATGACTACGGTTGACATTGAAACCTTCTCAGTCTTGCGTGCAGGCCCGCGGCGATGCCGAATGATGTCCCGCGGGCCCCAGGATGTGAAGCTTTGATGTACTCTTGATCTAGTTTTTAATCATCGAGTCTGTATTTTCATTATTTTGATTAGAAGCTAGCTGTTGTTTGTGTTTTCATAGCCGTAGGTTTAAATGCATGTCGACTCATATCATTGGTCTAATGGATTTTTGAGTCAAAAAAGAAAGTAGTTAGCAAGGTCTCCAAGTGAGAATCAGTTATCAAGGCGAGTGAAGGAACAATAAACTTCAAGGCCGATGCCAGTGGTTAAGTCAAGAAAGAACATCATGTACACGAAGTAGGGGCAATAGACGTGCTTTGGGATTCATATGAGAAATAAGGGTTGGGGGGATGCCAGTTCATGCAATGCAACAAATAGAGGATATCGGGGTTGAACGGAGAAACGGTATTTTACGTGATGAGGATGACAAAGAAAGGGGTTAGTCCATAAACAAGCAAGGTCTTCGAGTGGAAATTAGTCATCTTGGCAAATGCAGAAGAAGCCGCCCTCAAAGTTCAAGGCCACAAACTCACCACCACATTTTAAACTCACAAGTTTTCTTTGTTTGAAACAGGAACAAAGTAGTGCAAGAAAGTTGGTTCAACAATAAGAAAAAAAAAAGAAAAGAAAGAAAAAGAAAAGGAAGAAGAGGAGAGCCGACAAAAGGGAAGTTTCTCAAATCTTCGCCCTTGCCTGTCTTGCTGGCGTGCATAAAATGCTACCATTGCTTTTCACATTTTTTTCCTCCTAGGATAAAAAGTCCTAGTCTGATAGATTTTCCTCCAAATAGAAATCTTAGTCTGATGAATTGTTCTCCTAAGATAGAAGACCTAGTCTGATGAACTTTCTCCTAGGATCTAAATCTTAGTCTGATGACTTGTTCTCCTAAGATAGAAGACCTAGTCTGATGAACTTTCTTCTGGGATCAAAATCTTAGTCTGATGAAACTTTCTCCTAAGATAATAAGATAGTTGACCTAGTCTGATGAACTCTCTCCTAGGATCTAAATCTTAGTCTGATGAATCTTTCTCCTAAGATAGAAAACCTAGTCTGATGAACTTTCTCCTAGGATCAAAATCTTAGTCTGATGAATCTTTCTCCTAAGATAGAAGACCTAGTCTGATGAATTTGCTAGTCAAATGTCCTTGGTTTACCTCTAGGAGACGCACTTCCTAGTCTAGGTTTTTCAGGTTATACTATTTAGGAGACGCACTTCCTAAATCATTGAATTTTCACCCCTAGGAGACGCACTTCCTAGTTTGGGTAGGTTATATTTTTGTTTTAGGAGACGCACTTTCTAAATTGAGTTTCACCCCTAGGAGACGCACTTCCTAGTTTTGGTTATTTAAGTTTATTCCTAGGAGACACACTTCCTAGCTTGAGTCATTGAAATTTCACCCATAGGAGACGCACTTCCTAGTTTGAGTCATTAAAGTTTTACCCATAGGAGACGCACTTCCTAAATTAAGAGTTCATTCATAGGAGACACACTTCCTAGTTTGAGTCATTGAAGTTTTAGCCCTAGGAGACGCACTTCCTAGTCTGGGTCTTTCAGGAATTTAGAATTCATTCATAGGAGACGCACTTCCTAGTCTGGTTCATTGAAGTTTTACCTGCAGGAGACACACTTCCTAATCAAGGTCTTTCAAGTTATTCTTTTAGGAGACACACGTCCTAAATTGAAAGTTCATTCATAGGAGACGCACTTCCTAGTCTGTATTTAAATTCACCCCTAGGAGACGCACTTCCTAATTTGGTTCATTCAGGTTTTATTTTAGCAGACGCATTTGCTAGTCAAAGTTTCTTGGTTTTACTCGTAGGAGACGCACATCCTTATCTAGTCTTTAGTTTACTCTCATCATTGCATCAGTAGTATAAGTGGTTTACAATATTGCTAACAACTCATAAATCTTCCTAGTACAAACTGGGGCAGAAAAGTTTCTTTGTTTTGTCCATTTTGTTGAAGTCAGGAACCCGCCTGGAAAACAGAGGCACACATTTCAAGTTTCAGCAGTCAGGAGCTCGGCTGGAGAACAGAGGCATATATTTCATGTTTAGCAGTCAGGAGCCCGCCTGGAGAATAGAGGCATATATTTCAAATTTCAGCAGCCAAGCATCACTCGAAAAAATGGCAAAACATCTCATATCACAATTCAAGGCAACAACAAAAGAATTCCATCAGGGGAATGCAAGTTAACAAGGCAACAAAAACTACAAGAGCAAGTTTGAAGAAATAGATAGGACTTTTGTAATTCATAGATCATAGCTTAGTCTAGCTTCTTTTCATTTTGACATGGTGTAATAAGGGGGTTCAGTAAGCAGTAGCAGCAGCAGCAACAACAGTGAAATCACAGCTTCATGGTAGTCCCAGCTGCCAAACCTTCCCGAACTACACTGACCTGATTTCTTTTTAGCCGAGGATATGTAGGCAACCTCAGAAGCAGGGTGCGGTCAAACTTTTCAAAAATGCTTCACACGGAGTATTCAAACAGGCAAAAATCGCTCGTACCCGCTCACTTGTCTTTGCACGAAAACTCTTTGTATTTCCGAGCAAAGAGGGGCAGCTGTGAGCACGTGATTTTTGCCCTATATGAATTACTCCCCTAATTTCAATCAAAATAATTTCTTTTCATTATTTGTAATTTCGTGAATTTTTGTGGTATTTTATGTTAATTGTTGGCATTTTGTTTGCACATTTTAATTCGTAAAAAAAAATAATACAAAAAATGTTTGGCATCTGCATTTAGGGTTTTAATGTTACATTTTTAGGATTATTAGAAATTAATTTGGTTCATAAATGGAAAATCAAAAAATATATGATTAAGTTGCATTTTTGATTTTGATTTTAATTTTGAGTAGTTCTCGATTGGTCTGTTTTAGATTAATTGGGTTAATTATTATTTTGGGCTTAATTAGTTTTTCTAGTTAATTAATTTCTAGGAATTGATTTTGATTTTAATTAAATTTGGAAAAAAGAGAAAAAGAAAAAAGACTTTTTGAATTAAAGTGTTTTGAGATATAAAAGAAAAGATGAGGAGACTTGGGCCAAACTCTTTCTACTTCTCCAGGCCCAAACGCCCTTAAACCCGCCCCAGCCCAATTCCACCCTAACCCGGTCCGTTCCCCAGCCCTAAGCCCAAACGACGTCGTTTCAAGTAAACCAATCTTGGCCGTCGAGGTTTTCAGATCTAACGGCCACGAAGTGAGGTCATCGTGATATAAGAATGTCTGAAGGGCACCCCCCCACCCCGCTTCGTCTCTCATCAGCCTCACATCTCACAACCCTAGAACCCGCCGCCCCTAAAACCTCCGTCAAGCCCGCCGGCGGCGATGACTTAAACCACCCTAATGGTGACAAAAATTACACCCTGAGTCCCTCTACACCTCCCCATTCTAAATCCCCACCCAGCTTCCCTCAAAAATCACCCGAATTCTTCGAATCTTGATTCTAAAACTATGAACCCTAGCGCCGCCACAATTTCTCCGGTGGCGGCACCACCACCAAATTGCCCCAAATTCACACCCTGTGGTCTCCTCATCCCCCTCCTTCCGAATCCATGACTATTAACCCTCGAATCATCCTTGCATGGTTCGAATTTCAGATCGAAACCAACCCAGAGCCCTAATTCGCCCAAAACCTGGTTTGAACTCTATCAGGCCCCTTTTCAACTGTGTCCGGCCAATCTAGGGGAGCTTAGGTCCAGCTTCCTCTTTATGGGTTATTTTTCTTGTGAGTCTGTTAATTTGATTTTTATTTTTCTTCTTTTGTTTGTTTTGTTTAGTTATTTTTCATTCTTAGGGTTATTCTATTTCTTTGGCAAAATCAGTGTGTTAACCCAGTTGTTTTCTTAATTCATGAGGCTGTATCTTTGATATGGTTTAACTTCTAAGGTAGTTTACACCTGTAAATTGTTAATCGATGCTTGTCTACCATCTATTTTAGGCGCCTAGGTCTTTTTTGATTTAATTTGATTCATAGCTTGTTTTGCATTTTATTTGTGTTTGACCCGTTTGAAAGAACTAGCCAGAATATTCTCTGATTGGTCACATTTGTAGATGTTCAGTACCTTAAGGGGGAAATTGAATGATTAGAAAATTTAAGGGGTTTCAAGGAAAAGGGTAAATGGTAAATAATGGTCTGCATGAGGGTAATTGGGGTAATACCCTTTGGGAATCCATGTCAACTGAATTGAGAAGCCCCTAGAAGCTTCTAGGTTGGGGGTTGAGTGGCGATTTCTAACTCTTGGTAGCATTACTTGGGTAGCAAGCGAATAATTGGGGGGCAACTTAGCTAAAAACAAAAATCCAAAAGGGGGACAAAGGGTAAAAATATAATCTGAGGGCTGCCCTATTTGGTTGGCCTATATAAGATACTATTCTTGCCTTTCAAGAGATAGTTTGGAGAGCTGAAAAAATACAGAAGAGAGAGCCTTGAACATTCTGAGAATAAAAGAATTGAAGCGCTGAAAACCCCAAAAAAATATAAAAAAAACTGCAATAACTTCTAACTGTTTCATAGATTTTTAAGAGTTAAAAAGAAATCCTGAAAATCAAAAAACAGCTGGAAAACTATAAAAAGTACTGTTTCATTGAATTTTTGAGGTGATTTCTGGAGTTTTCCAATCACTGAAACAATTTACTGATCCTCTGAAGTNTTACCAGTTCTTCTTCATGTATGTACTGGGATCTTTGCGTCGTTAAAGGAATTTTTTGAATCAGTTCATCATGTCTGGTTTGTCTTCTTCTTTGGGAAGTGTTGAATCATTATAGTTCTGTTGAACTCGCCAATCCGAATCAGATGTTGCATGGGTCTGTAATCACTGGGTTTTGACTCTAAAATGACGGATAATTTGCGCATTGTCATAACTAAAAGTTATATTTCACCATAAAATACATACCCTGATTTCAGAAAGTGTTTTGCATTTGACTCAAGAGATATTAGTATTTGTGCAACTCCAATTCTCTTGAATGATAATTTGTGCTGAAGCGTGCATTGGGCTACCAGCTTTGGCCCAATCGTGAGTGTTCCTCCTTTCAGAAATCTGATTATTTGTTATAGGGGTTCGAAGTGAGCCCCCTTCGTGAAGTCTATTTGGCGTGCCTCATGTAGACTGGGCTCTTTTGGGGCCCAGAACTGAAATAGTAATTGGTTTGTTAATAATTAAATGGTAGGGTTTGGGCCTTCTAGTTAAGTAGCATGCTTGAGTTAAGAGGTTTGCCTCTTGTTCAAGTGTGGACTTGAACTTGAGGCCCAAAGTCCTTAATTACTTTAACTAATAACAATCCATATTGTTAATTAATTAGGGCCCTTTTAGAGACATTCCATACTAGAAAACAATAGTCTCTTTAGGATGGCCTTTAAATAAAACGAGGTGCGCCACGCCAAACAAAACTCATAAATTGCGTGGCCCCCCTTTTTTTTAAAAGAATTTATATTAAAATATTTAGAATTCGGGACGTGCCATTTAGCGAATTTTCATGGCTTCCCGCAAAGTTAATAACACGTTAGTCGCTTTAGGCGCGTTCTTTAATAATCATACCTTCCTAAACTCGGGTGTGCATTTCATGTGACCCAAATCCAAATCCCAAAACGTCGAATAAAATATGTTTAGGATTGCGGGTGCATTTCATGTGATGCGGTCCAAAGACATGTTTTAAACGACTTTCAACATTCTTTAAAATTGAATAAAAGCGGTTAAAAAGCTAAAATTTGCACATAGGTTCATAATGGTATAAAATCAGATAATTAAGCCAGATATAAAAGTTGAGCGACCGTGCTAGAACCACGGAACCCGGGAATGCCTAACACCTTCTCCCGGGTTAACAGAATTCCTTGCCCGGATTTCTGGTTCGCGACTGTTAAACAGAGTCAAACCTTTTCCTCGATTCGGGATTCAAACCGGTGACTTGGGACACCATAAATCTCCCAAGTGGCGACTCTGAATCTTTTAATAAAATAAATCTCATTTCGATTGTCCTTTAATTGGAAAAACTCCCTTTATTATACCCTCTTTCGGGGGGTGTGGTGAAAAAGGAGGTGTGACAACATCCTCCGATCCCAAAAAATACAAATTGCACTTCACACAAGGACACCTAATCATCCCTCCAAAATGAAATGGTTCCATTAATATTGCAAGCCTAATAAATACATTAACCCCTTCTATAAATTCCTCCCTAAAAAACCGACGATTGGGATAATTCTATTATACATCTAATTTCGATATTCCATCTACACAGCGAACAAATAAATTGCAAGTTATATTAATTTGAAAGTTCATACATATTCCTAAATAAGTTCTTTTAATATTCAATTAAAAGAAGTAATTTGAAATTTCACATATATCCCTAAATAATTCTTTTTAAATTCAAATAAAAGAAGTAGTTTAAAAGTTCACATATATCCCTAAATAAATTCTTTTAAAATTCAATTAAAAGAAGTAATTTGAAAGTTCACATATATCCCTAAATAAATTCTACTTTTAAAGGATTTACAATCTAATTACCTCTGTCTTAAGTCATGTATATAACTTTCTTCTTAAAATAAATATTAAAAACATAAATATTTAACAAAAAACATCATAAGTTGTAACCCTAGCATAATTTTAATCTTCTAACATAGAATCTAGCATAAACATAATCAATAGGAGTAAATCCTAAATTTAATTAAATATTAACTAAACCTTAATTTATACAAATAAAATAATTAAAATTACTTAAATTAAAAAATGTAGATAAGTAACCTTAAAATGCAAGGAGAGGGGTTTTGATTTTGCGTGGCAGAGGATGACCAATGTGCTATTGGTGCCGGCGGAGCAGTGGTGGGGGAGGAGGCAGTGGGTGCCGGCGGAACAGTGGCGGGAGAGGGGAGGGGAGGGAGACTTCTATGTGATTTGTTTTTGGGTGCGGAGGGAGATAGGAGTTGATTTTGGGTGGGAATATGGGGGAATGGCGCTGTAGGGAGGAGAAGAAACCCCACTAGTCTCCAGAATACCCGCCGTGTGAAGAATCCGCTAGCACCTATCCGAAAAGTCCTTAGCATCCTCTGACTCAGCTCCACTAAATTATAGAGGATTGAGCCTCTCAAATCTCTCAAACATCTTCTGCTCCTCATCACTCATAACGGGACCCACCTGGCCTAAGCAGTTGCAAGCGACTGGGCTGGTATTACCCCCGGTGTCTGAAGTCCCTGCACTACTTGCTCTAGAGTACGGGCGGCGGGAGTCAGAGTACCTTCCCCGGCCTAAGAAGTGGCTGGTGCAACCTAAAAAGAGCCCGCCTGAGCCTCCTGAAGGCCTGGAATCACAATAGACACGGCCGGTGCCTGAGCTGGTCCCACCGGCTCAACCACATCTGGAATCTGCTCCTAAGTTGGAGCAACTGGTGGATTTACGTGTGCTGCTCTAGCTGCTGTACGAGCTGCACCTCGGCCTCTACCACGTCCCCGACCTCTCGTGGCCTAAGCTGGTGGTACTGGTGGCCGTCTGTCCGGTCCTGTAGCACGTGTCCTCACAATCTGTGAGAGAATATAATAACATAAGTTTAGTTTCCAGAATCAACAAATTCGCATGACAAGAATACAAGAAAGTGAAGTTTTTCCTATGGGTTCGGCAGCCTCTCGAAGATAAGTACAGACGTCTCCGTACCGAACCGCAAGACTCTACTAAACCTGCTCATGACTCGTAAGACCTATCCAACCTAGACTCTGATACCAACTTGTCACGACCCAAAACTCAACATGTCGTGATGGAATCTATCACAGAACTATGCAAGCAGACGGTCTCAATAAACTAGGCATTTTTATATTAAATTAAAAATAAGGTGAAGCAAGTTTAATTGTAATATCTCTCATAAATAGCCGATAAGAACAACTGCGACTTGAATACAAACTTTTCCAAAATCCGGGTGTCACTGAGTACATGAGCATCTATACAATATAATAGTCTGAAACACCATCTAGGAAGGTAGAACAGTATAAATAAAACTAAAGATAGAGGAGGAGAGTCAAGGTCTGCGGACGCCAAAGCAGCTACCTCGATAATCTCCGAACTGGTAAAAACTCCAAAATCAGCAACCACCGTGCCCGAAAATACCTGGATCTGCACACGAGGTGCAGAGTGTAGTGTGAGTACAACCAACTTAATAAGTATCATAAATAAATAAGGCAAGGTAAGAGAAGCTTAAATTATTGATGATACTAGCTATTCCACTGTAGTTCTACCTTTTTAAAATAGCACAGAACAATATTTAAAACAATCTCATCAAGTTTCGTGAGAAGAATATCCGTGTGTGCATGTGTACAGTGTCTCAAATACCCTGTTTAGATAATATCATGGCACGTAGAGGAAGGAAACAATTAAATCAGATAAATAATCAAGGAAATACAAATTCCACACATCACTGGCAAGATTCTCTCAACTTTCCATATCGATTCCAAAACACTGGTCAGTATTCTCAATAACCAATACAATCAAAACACCGGTCAGTATTCTCAGCTCGATCAAAACACTGGTCAGTATTCTCAACTCGATACAATCAACACAAATTATAGGAATCAATTCTATATGAAAATGTTAAGTTCTTAATCAAAAGTCAAAAAGTCAACCCCGGGCCCACTTCTCGGAATCCAACAAAAGTTACAAAATTCAAACACTCATTCAACCACGAGTCCAACTATACCAAACTGCTCAAATCCGATCACAACTCAACATCCAAATCCTCAAATTAAAGTATAGGAAGTTTTTACAATATTTTCCAAAATTTTCAACCCATAACACTAATTAAATGATGAAAACAATGATATATTCATGTAATTTAACCAAATCCAAGTTAGAATCACTTACCCCAATCACTCCCTTGAAAATCTCTCCAAGAATCGCCTTAATCCGAGCTCCCAAAATTGAATTGTGAAATATAACTCTAATTCTTGTTTTGATATTTTATATTCTGCCTAGAAGTCCTCCATCGCGATCGCGAACAATTCTATGTGATCGGGAACGAAAAAAACTAGCTGCCAAAAATTAACTCTACGCGAATGCGTACAGACCCACACAAATGCAAAGACCAAACATCCCTGACCTACGCGATCGCGGACAGCCACACGCGATCGCAAAGAACAACGCGTGGAATCCCCAGCTCCTTCCTTTCTTCTACGTGAACGCGACTTAACCCACGCGTTCGCGATGCACTGATGGCCAAAGCTTCGCGATCGCATAGCACAGAATCCCAGCTACCCAAAATAAGCCTACGCGATCGCCGACCTTCCCACGCGATCGCGTATAAGGAAACCAGACCTGCAACATCAACAATCTTCTAAGTCCAAATTCCAATCCTCTAACCATTCGAAATCCATCCAAGGCCCCCTGGACCTCCACCAAACGTACCAACAAGTCCTAAAACATCATACGAACTCGCTCGAAGCATCAAAATACATCAAATAACATTAAAATCACGAATCACGCATTGATTCAAGTCTAATGAACTTATGAATTTCTAACTTCTACATTTGATGTCGAAACCTATCAAATCAATTTCGATTGACCTTTTGCACACAAGTCATAAATGACACAACGGACCTATTCCAACTTCTGAAACCAAATTCCGAGCCCGGTAACTACAAAGTCAACTCTCCGTCAAACTTCTCAACTCTCCAAACTTTCATTTTTTCAACTTTCGCCAATTCAAGCCAAAATCAACTACGGACCTCTAAATCACTATCCAGACATACTCCTAAGTCTAAAATCACCATACGGAGCTATCAGAACCGTCAAAACTCTATTCTGGAGCAATTTACACATAAGCCAACATTCGGTCAACTCATTCAACTTAGGCTTCCAACCTTTGAATTAAGTGTACCAATTCATTCCGAAGCATCCCCGGAACCAAACCAACCACCTTAACAAGTCACATAACAACAATTGAGCATAGAATAAGCAGTAAATTGGGGAACGCGGCTACAACACTCAAAATGACCGGCCGGTTCGTTACTTCTATAAATATTTTAATTAATCTTTCTTTGGTAGATAGTATGCAACTCTGACCAGGCTTTGGTCAAAGATTGACCATTTTCCGACCGCAATCGGTCGAAATATTCAACTGTGTCAGATAAAGTAAATTTTATGTGTTGTGAGACCACATTTTTCGACCGATTGCGGTCTGTATATTTATGTAAAATTTATTAATTGAATTTTTCGACCAATTTCCTTTGTATCCGACCGATATCAGTCGGTTTTTTATTCCGACCAATTTCGGTCGGTATGCTCTAGACGAATTTTGACAATTTCTTGTAGTGTCTTCTAGTTCAATTTTTTGGTGTTTGTTATACTGGTTGTTATTATTATTATTATTATTATTATTATTATTATTATTATTATTATTATTATTATTATTATTAAAAAATTTGGCCTATATTTAGAGTCGACTTATTATTAGTAGCCATTCAAACATGTCATGATTAAATTTGAACTCATGTAGATATACATCGTATTAATCGATCATAGTAAGGTATATTTATTTAGTAAATATTGACTGCTTAGTAGGCACTTCGACATAAAAATTATAACTTTTTAAAAAGACTAGTATTTGAAGTTAAGTTGAAAAATGATATTTGAAATTTGAAATTATGTTTGAATTTGCATATCACTTGAAAAACTATTACACTTTTTTGTGTGTGTGGAGGGGCGGGGGTATTTGAAAGTTTTGAAAAGTGGTCAAAATCACTTTTTGGTTTTTGAAAAATGATAATCATCTCAACTCCAAACTTTCAAAACCCAAGCTGAAACGACAAACCAAATATCAACCTACAAGTGCATGAAGTTCCATTTATTTAGGGAAAAAATATATTTGCACCGATGTTTACATAAAATAAATTAATGCAGAACATATGTCGTGGATACAAACCTTTATCAGTTCACTATGATTGATTGATATGTATTTTAACTTTAATTTATAACTCTTCAAGTTAAAATTATTCAATTTAACGTGAATATTAACTGCTAATAAGTATGCATAATCACTAGAACCTCTAGCTAAGTTGTCCTCCATCCTACTCCTATCTCTTTTATGGATTTGCTTGTGTGGTAACATGAATTTTTCTTTCATAAGGTAGTTTCACTTATATTGTGTACGAGATGGCCACAAGATCAGCCATCTTCTGTATCGCACAAGTTTTATCCCTTCTCAACCAAGACAACTCCCATTTCAAAAAACGATCACGCGAACTCTTACAAACTCCAAATTAAAACGTATTTACTAAATCCTTCCTCCGTTTCAATTTGGGTGATAGTATGTGATTTATCATAGCACTTAAGAAAGACTTTTTTTTTTTTTAACAAGAACTTATGGTTTAGAACTTGATATGACTATAAAAGCATATCATTGTATGGGGTAAAATTGATATAGGACAGATGGATGCTCGTCGAGTTAATACCTGAAAATAAAGACGAGTAAGATATGAGTCAGCAAATAGCTGGCACTGGTTACGAACATATGACCGGTGATGAGTAGGTTTCGAAGGTGCTGGAACCGAGGATGAAAATCCGAAAGGAAGATATCGCTTGGAAAGACAACATTCAATGAATAGTCGTTACAAAGAATCTTTGCATTTATACCCAACCGTTATGCAGCCATCAAGAGGGACTATAATCATATTAAAGAAGAGCTTGATTTGGGGATCTTGTCTCCCCGAATTGAGCTATAAATAGAAGAATTTTTTTTATAAGACACGAAAACATCTGTACGCAAAAAGGCTACTGATTTGATTAATTACATTCTTTCTTTCTGTTCTACATATTGTTCTTGTTCTTGCTTCTAGAGAAGCTCATCTCATAGTCAGGCTTGTATTTTCTTCAAGTTTATTGAATTAGTTTATCTCTGTTCTTAGTTATTCTATATTCTTGGATCAAATTAATTCACGTGTCTATAAAACCACGTTACAAATACAACTGTACTGTTTTACGGACAAATAGTTTGGCACCCACTGTGGGGATTAGACAATTGTGTTATTAATTACTTTTATCTGTTCATTTGCTACTAACACATTTTGATGATTTTTCTTCAGTCAAAGTAAAGACAGATATGGCAGCTAATGACGTGAACAACTCTTTCAATGTTGGAACAAACAACGAGCGTGCGGATATGTTCCAACGTGATTATTCAACCCGTGAAACTCGCAACGACGGAGATGAGACAACTTCGATTTGCGAAGAACAAAATCCTCGATATGTGAGAACTCCAACTCCTGATGATATGGACGATGAAACTGCTGTTGAAACAGCGAAAGTGTTGAGAGAGCAGCAAAGGAAAATCATGAACCATCTCTCAAGATAAGACATGATAATGACTGAGCTCCATAAAGCACTTTCGGTTGCCTCCAATAATTCCAATGGAGGAGTTCAAGCCCCTCCCAGCATGCCTGCAAATCAAACAGCGTAGAGGATTAGTAGCGTCGCTTCGAGGGAGGAGTTTGAATTTAATGAAAATCAGGCAGGCAGTGCAGGTAGTGGATTCGGAAATGATACAACACAAATGATCTTTTTAAAACCGAGATCATGAGATTCATGAGGGAAATGAATGATCTGATGGATCGAAATGCCAAAGAATGCTCTGATGGATCAAATCTTGGGAGCACCATCGTTATTGAAGGGGCAAGATTCAAAGAAGTATACGCAGTTGTCTTTCAAACCAAGTGCAGCCCCGGAGTTGAATCCAAAAAGATTCAAGAGGCCCGATATTCCGAAGTATGATGGAACTTCGGATCCACAAGAGCATATCACAAGTTACATTGTTGTTCTAAAGGGAAATGATTTGGCCCCGCATGAGGTCGAATCTGTCTTGCTGAAAAACTTTGGAGAAACTTTAATAAAGGATGATCTAATATGGTACTCTCTTTTACCTGAGCATTCGATTGATTCTTTTGAAATGCTTGCAGATTCATTTATTAAAGCTCATGCTGGGTCGAGGAAAGTCCAAGCTAAGAAAGTGGATATATGTAGAATCGCTCAAGGAGAATCTGAATTATTGAGAGTGTTTGTAATCCAATTTAAAAAGGAAAGGATGATATTGCCGGCAGTAACAGATGAGTGGGAAGCTGAAGCATTCACCAACGGTATCAATCCGTTAAGCTCTCTGATGTCCATAATCGATATGAATCAAAGATCATAATTGAAGATGATCAACTGAGTTTTTCAGCATCATCCAAGGTTTGCAATCGCGATTAGAATTAGGAGAAGTTCATAAGTGATTTCGATGAAGACCAAAGGTCTTCCAAGAGTCATTTTCAGCCTTATGATAGAGCTGATGGGCGAGGAATTAAAGGTTTGTAGCCTTCAGAAAGGTTTGTATCGGGTAGAAAGATGGATCGTGGTCGGAGTAGCAATTAGATTGTGATGGAACAAGATGCAAAGTCATTTGTACAAAAATGTGAGAAGTGTCAATGTCATGTGCAATTAGTGCAATAGCCGGAAGAGCCTCTACATTCGGTGGTGTCACTGTGGCCATTCATTAAATGGGAAATGGACATAGTCGATCCTTTGCCTCAAGGGCCGGGCAGATAAAATTTCTTTAGTTTTAACTGATTATTTCACTAAATAAGTTGAAGCAGGTGCCTTCAAAAAGATTGGTGAGTGAGAAGTTATTAATTTCATTTGGGATCATATCATTTGTCGTTTTGGAGTACCGAAAAAAATTGCTTGGGATAATGGGCCACAATTTATAGGTTCCAAAGCATAAAGTTTCTAGAAGGATTGACGATCAAAAGGATCACATCTTCCCTATATCATCCAAGTACTAACGGCCAAGCGGAGTAAACCAACAAGCTGATAATTCGAAATCTCATAAAGAAATTAGAGGATGCTTACATCAATTGGCCAGAAGACTTACCGATAGTGTTATAAGCATATCAAATAACAACGAAGTCAAGCACGGAAGAAACAACCCTTTTCCCTAGTGTACGACGCGGAAGATTTGATTCCAATAGAGATTGGAATACCGACCGTAATGTATTCTCGGGCAAACGAGGAGGCGAATAACGAAGCAATACTGATTAAGCTAGATTACCTTGAAGAACGTCATAATTTAGCTTATATGAGGATGATGACAAGAAAGCAACGGATGGAAAGGTAGTATAACCGCGGAGCAAATCTTCGATACTTTAAAGTAGAAGGTTTGTTTTGTAAAAAATAACTCAAAATACCCGAGAAATCAATGCTGGAAAGCTGGGACCAACATGGGAAGGACCTTACCGGATTTCAGCCATAACCGGTAAAGGTTCATATCAGTTGGAAAATCAAGATGGAGTAAAATTGCCAAGTAATTGGAACGTGACTCACCTCAAAGGTATTATTATTAAAGATCCTTGATGATACTGAAAGTATATGTTGCACTCTTTTTTCCTTCATCCATTTTTTGTCCCAAACGGATCTTTTTGACAAGGTTTTTAATGAGGCAGCAATGTAAAGTATACTACGAAGAAGGATCATCGACATATCAAGAACTCCACTATTTGAATTCTCATACTTAGCACCCGAACACTGGGGAACTACTTTATATGAGCGCTAAAAGTGTCAATGATACCGGGGACTATTAGAACTGAAGCTGTATCTTATCAGGACTAGGGATTGCATGACCAGTCCCGTAGAAATAAGTAGTACAAGTTAGCCACATGTATTGGCGGCTTTATTTACTTAGCAAATTTCTGCTCATGTAAATGTACTTTTAGAAATGGAAGGAATAAATTAAAGTTCTTTTGTTTTTATCATATTTATTGTCTAAAAGATACGATATGATATTTTAATTCGAAAGTTACATAAACTTTAAATGCTTGTGCCGGAATGAACAGGAGACGTCCTCTTCAAGATCACCGTAAATACAAGGCCCCTCTCTTATGAAACCCTCATAGTTAAATGGTAAAAACCATAAGTATGAATGTCCGAAATTAAAATTGTCGGATGTTAAAAATATTCCCGAACTTTATCAAATGGAAAAAGATATTTTTGCATAGAAATTAAGCAACAGATATATTTTATTTCTTCAAAATGCCGAACTCAAAAGAAGTATCGGCATAGTTACAAAAAAGAAAAATTGTATCAATTGATTTTTTCAGCGGAGTCCGAGGAAGATAAGTTTTTGTTGCATATTTTGGAGATGAAGGCTATTCCGTACACGGTTAAGTATCTTTATCCTTATCCCTATCTTCTTCCTTAGCTTCCTCCTTGGTTCCCGAGGACTCGGAACAGGTGCTCAAGGAGCTGGAATCAGTGGGCCGAGCAGGAATGTTCTCAAAGGTAGTTGTCTCCATTTCAAGAGCCTTAACAATACAACCATCCATGTTTGAAATGAATCCTTTAGCCTCTTCCAAGGTTTTCTCTTCATGTGATAAATCACATAAGTTTTCTCGAGGAGGAAAGAATCTTCTCGATCTTGGAGTTTCTCTTGCTTTTTGATTTTGGACTGCAGATGTTCGTTTTCAGCCCTCACGATGCCATAGGTCCGGCAAAGGTTAGTATTTGTCCTCGCGTGTTTTCGATTTTGCCCCATGACCATTTTGAGCATTTCCTCCATCTAGCTCTCTTCTCCTCAGCTGCAAGAGCCTCCTCGATTTTGGAACGTAAGTTTGCTTCTAGGTTATTGATTTTTTCCATAGAATCAGACTCACATTCGGCTTCTGCAATTATAACATCATGTAACTCATCCCACTTGACTTTCAACTCAGCAAGTTCTATATGCAACTGAGTTGCCTCCTGGCTATGAACCAATTTTTCTTGCTCAGATTGCTCCAATCGTGCTTCAAGTTTGCCCATTGTAGCAAGTCTTTCTTCTAATACGAGAGAGACTTAGAAAATTGATCTCGTTCAAAAACGATTCGATCCCCTTCGGCAGCAAATTCTTCTTTAGCTTGGATCATCTTTTGTGAGCCCTTGGAGGCAAGGAGGTTAGCCTAAAAAGTCAAAGATTAAATTTATTAAGGATAATTGTTAGCAAGAGAAAAGGGAAGAAAGAAGTATAAGATGATACCGAGCAACAAAGTGCATGGTGCTATTAATCAGAAATTCCGCAGAAAGGGCTTCCATCTTCCGTTGGTCCTTGTTCGAAGCCAAAGGCTTCAAGTAACTGGCAACTCCTACCGGCTTGGAGAATAAGTGGCACTCATTCGAAATGGAATTAGTGACTCTACGTTTAACATTGAGGTATCGTTTGGGTGATGGGAAAGTATTCTTAATGTTCCCATGCTCGGGTGACTGAGGGGAACGAATATCTTCCATTTGTTCAGTTGGGGCTGGTGGTAAGGCACGAGTTGATGGTGATGCAACTGGTGTTGAAGTATGAGGTGGAGTAATATCATAGGTAGAGCTCCTCTGACCAAAATAAAAAACAGGAGCCCAAAAAAGAGACTCAGCGTCTTAAACTATTTCCATTTCTATGAAGAGTCCTTGAATTTCTTCCGGTTGAGCAGAGAGAGATCTATTTCTTCTTCTCTGAATAGAAATCGCTTCTTCATCGTCCTCGGTTTCGTCTTCATCAAGGACCGTTGTGGTCGGTCCAGTTGGAGTTTCTTTTGTCGAATGCTTCTCTTAAATCTCAGTCTTGGAGAGACGTCTTCTTTTTGGTTTTTGCTTCTTAGGTTGGGGACTCAAGGAAGATGGGCCTTTACTAGAAGCAAGATCGGCATCATGAGACCTCTTTCGGTCAATCGCTGCTTGAATCTGTTGATGAGCCACCATGGGTCATGGGAAACTTCAACAACAGGGCAGACAGAAGACCCCTTTGGAAGGCATGTGTATCGTAAAAGGGAGTCAACAAATTGGTACTAAGTCATATTGGAGATTGAAAAGAAAAGAGGGAGTTTTAATTACCATAGTTCTTGGCCTTCTAGTTGAATTTGGGTGAAATTTTTTTCTACTAACGGGAATCAAGCGTGGAAGTATCAAAAATCTTTTGTACCCATTGGGTCAGGTTCTGAACTGATAGAGGAACCTAACGGGTAGCTAAAATAAGAGAGATAAAAGCTAGAAAAAGAGGGGATTTTCTTTAACACAGTTGAAGAAGGATATTTGAAAAACTTATGAGTAAAATTCCAAGATTCAGGGAAAGAAGGTGCTATCGCCGGAAGAATGTCCCTGGTAGCAATGACAAAAAACCTTTCCATCAAACCATGATCATTATCATCATCAACACTGGCAACGATGGCATGTTGACCGCATTTGTTGTGTTTGAACATGCCTCAATGAAAATTCTTTGAGAAGTAAGGGTTGATTAAATGAGCAAGAGTGAGGGTTTCACCAACCCGGGAGCACAGTACCCGTAGGCAAGACACCGTTCACCATATTAATGGACCAACCTAAGCCAAACCAATTTGGTAGTTATTGAAAAACTCTAAAATAATGGGATCAATTTCCCGGCCCATTCTTAAATTAAAGGGGTACGTGTAAATGTACATCAACCATGATTTGCTGAAGGTGATCCTTTCCACTTTATTAGGGGATAAAACTTTAATATTTTTTCAGTCATAATAATATTTCACAACAGGGATATTTGCCGGACGAATGGAAGAAGGATATCTGCTAACGGGCAAATTTCTGTCATTTTTAGGATTAAGAGGTTCCTTTTGTACTTGAAAGTCCGTCTCAGAATATAGTTGAGCGGGGATGATTGTGCTGGTAGTATGAGGATTGGCATCGACTTCCTTGATTTTGTTCTTCTTAGAAGGGCCATCACCGATATAAATGCCCGAGTTACCAGGATAAGAGGTAGTAGAAGATATGATGATGGATAGACTGAGTAAGGAAATTTTACTGAGAAAGAGAGATTTGCAGAAAAGCTTTAATGTAATTCTAAGAAGAAGAGCTTGTAAAAGTGAAAGGTAAAAATGATGGGAAGTGGAGAAGTTTATATGGGGTAGAATCTGTGGTCATCATTACCTAGGAAACAGGCAAAATTATTTGCTGAATCACAAGATAACACTTCTTTAGCTCATTAAATGCAAGGAGACGTGCATCCTTTTAAGTGCCAAAAAAATTTCAGGAATTTTTTGGCCAAGAAAAGAGGTCTTATTTACTTACCGGAAACCTAAAGTTTAGCCACCAGAAAGAAGGGGGACTATCTCTATGAGATAAAATTGATAAACGACAAATGAATGCTCATCGAGTTGATACGTGAAAGTAAAGACAAGTTAGATATGAGTCAGAAAATAGCCGGCACTGGTTACGAACATGTGACCAATGCTAAGAAGGTTTCGATGGAGCTGGAACCGAAGACGAAAATTCGAAAAGAAGATATCGGTTGGAAAAGACACTATTCAATGAGCAGCCGTTACAAAGAATCTTTGAATTTATACTCAACCATTATGCATCCATCAAGAGGATTTTTATTCATATTAAAGAAGAGCTTGATTTGGAGATCTTATCTCCCTGAATTGAGCTATAACTAGAAGAATTTGTATTCATTATTGGATACGAAAAACATCTATACACAAAAGGCTACTGATTTTATTAACTACATTATTTCTTTCTGTTCAACATATGATTCTTATTCTTTCTTCTGAGAAGCTCATCTCACACTCTAACTTGTATTTTCTTGAAGTTTATTTAATCAGTTTATCTCTGCTCTTAGTTATTCTATATTTTGGATCAAATTAATTCATGTATCTATAAACCATGTTACAAATTCAATTTTATTATTTTACGTGTAAACAATCATTAGAGGTAAAATATAAAGTTATATACGGGTGAAATCGATCTCGTTGGACACCTCGATTCTTAGTGAAGCAAATGAAGACCCTCAAGTCTGGGTCTGGGCAAAACACCTGCCCTCAGAAGAATCGAGGCCACGTCCCCCAGGTCCGATTTGAATCCCAAAGCTTCGAAGAACATTACCAGATAATCGAGCACGTCTAATAAAGGGCCATGATATCCGTTCCCAGCCGGATGTCACGGCGTGAATCTCGGCCCGTATCAGCAGAAAATCAGTGATTAGCAAAATAGAAGATTTTTGCCTTTTATGGAATTGTACTTGGGGTAAAATTCTCCTACTAAAGGGGAGTCTAACTATTCATTAGATAATTTTTTTAACACACATATCAAGGCAATATACTGTTATTTTTGTCTGTTCTTACTTTTGTTCATCAAGTTTTCAATTATTGTGAGCACGAGACCGAAGGCAAACACTTCATTAAGCTATCACCGAGTCCAAGATCACTCCCCCTATAGGTTTGGCAATTTATTACGTCCTTTATTTATTTAACCTAATGCTATTGATAGTTTGTATTGAATTAATCCACATATCCTTCAAACCACTAAAAAATTCAATTGCTATCCCTTTTTTAGGGTAAACAGTCTGGCGCCCACCATGGGGCTAAGGATAATAGTGGCAATTTGATATAAATTTCCATAACGCACTCTTCTTTACTCTTATACTTTGTGATCTTAATTTCAGAAAAATATAAGAATGTCAAACTCTCAATCTGCTCACTTGAGTGTTAATGCTGAGTCTGGCCACCACGGCGAGAACAACAATATAGTGCCCAACAACAAGGTTCCCCCTGCTGACCCCAACGGTGCTCCTGTCGCAGATCCAATCGACGCCAACTCCCATGTGGCCATCAATGCTAACTTGCCCACTGACCCAGAAAACAGCATTCGCGGAGGAACCAGGTTAGTAGCCAGGGATACGCACGGTGGTGAAGGCGATGGGATTAATTTGCGGGTGATTTTTAAAGTGTTACAAGTTCAAGAAGTGGCGATAGCCTAGTTACAGAAACAAAGCCATGCTCCAAGAGAACACTCGAAGAAGTGAACGAACCTCGGAAAGGCTGGGAAAAGTTGAAACCGGGTCCAGTTCCGAAACAATAAAGATTCTCGAGGAATTGACAAAGCGAGTGGAATTCGGGGAAAAGAAGATCGAAGCCAACGACAAAAAAGTTGAGACCTATAACTCCAGGGTTGATCAGATCCAAGCAGCACCCCCAATATTGAAAGGCCTGGATTCCATGAAATTTGTTCAAAAACCTTTCCCTCCGAGTGCAGCTCCGAAACCAATCCCAAAGAAGTTCTGTATGCCTGAAATTCCAAAGTACAATGGAACAACTGATCCAAATGAACATGTCGACTTAGAAGATGTCTACACGTGTGCCATCAAAGGGAACGACTTAGAAGATGACAAAATCAAATCCGTTCTGCTACAAAAGCTCGGAGAAACCTTGTCGAAAGGAGCTATGATATGGTATCACAACTTACCCCCTATTTCTATTGATTCGTTTGCTATGCTTGCAGATGCCTTTGTAAAGGCACACGCCGGGGCCATCAAGGTCGAAGCCCAGAAGTCAGACCATTTCAAGGTAAAGCAAAGAGATAACGAGATGCTCTAGGAATTCGTGTCGAGGTTTCAAATGGAACGCATGGATATACCTTCAATTGCGGACGATTGGGCCGTTTAGGTATTTACCAAAGGACTTAAACCCCCAAACCTCATTGGCTTCGCAACAATTGAAACAAAACTTACCCGGCAGTAACTTGGGCCGACGTCCATAACAGGTACCAATCAAAGATCAAAGTCGAAGATGATTAGCTCGGGACCCCTTCCGGGTCCGTGTATCCCGTTAGAACTAGTGATAGATTCAAACGAGTCATCGATCATGAACCAATAATGAACACAGATCGATATCAACCCTATAATAGAGATCGAAGGAGTAATGGATCCGGAAGCAATCCTGCAATGAGTGAAAAAAGGAACGATCGAGGCCAAAATAGTCAGGGGCTCATGAGCAAAAACGGTTTTGGCAGGTCGCACGGGGCCAGGAGGCACCGAGATTATCAGAATACAACTTCAGTTTCAATTCTGCCAGCATCATATCCACCATCGGACGCATCAAAGATACTAAATGGCCTCGACCATTCCAGTCTGATCATGCCCAAAGGGACCCCAACCTAATGTGTAAGTATCATGGCACTCACGGCCACATAACCGAAGACTGCTGACAACTAAGGGAAGAAGTAGCCGATTATTCAATAACGGACACCTATGAGATTCCTGAGTTATTGAGCCAAAAATCACTTCAGGAATAAGGATTCTAACAAGCAGACCGAGCAAGAGGAACCCCAATGCGTCATTAAAATGATTACTAGTGGAATCGACGTCCCCCAGGGGCCGATGCTAAAGCGCACTAAGGTGTCCATTGCAAGGGAAAAATAGACTCGAGATTATATGTCGTAGGGGATAGTGTATTTCAACGACGCAGACGCTGAAGGCATCGTCCAGCCATATAATGATGCACTAGTAATATCTGTACTCATAAAAATCTCGAGTTAAGCGTGTGTTAATTGATCCAGGCAGCTCAATTAATATCATCAGATCGAGGGTCGTGGAACAGCTGGGTCTACAGGACCAAATAGTACCTGCAGTTCGAGTTCTAAACGGATTCAACATGGCATGCGAAACTACTAAAGGGGAGATAACCCTACCGATGAACACCGTCGGGACCATCCAGGAAACAAAGTTCTATGTAATTGAAGGAGATATGAGATATAATGCTATATTAGTAAGGCCATGGATTCACAACATGAGGGAAATACCCTCCACACTACACCAGGCATTAAAAAACCCCACATCAGGAAGAATCAAAACAGTTTACGGAGAATAGCCGGCCCCAAATGAAATGTTCGCGGTCGATGAGGTGACCCCGTTCGCAATCTCGACATCGATGAATTCGGAGTCAGAAACTAAATAGCAATCACTGACACCAGCCCTGACCAAACCGGAGAAGCAAAAGACAGGCGAGGATGATTATTATGGAGTTCCTAGGTCATTCATAGCCCCTAATGATTCCAATGCCACCAAGTTGACGGTCGAGGAGCTGGAACAAGTCATAAATCAAACACCTACCCGATCGAAAGTACCTAGCATGGGGTTGATTTCCGAGCTCAGGAAAAAACTCATTAAATTGCTTATAGCTAATGTTGATTGTTATTCTTGGTCCCGTTTAGATATGATGGGGATCCGGCCAGAAGTAACCACTCATAAGCTAAGTTTGGACCCAAAGTTCCACCCGGTTAAACAGAAAAGGAGGCCTCAATCCGAAGTCAAGCATGCATTCATCAAAGACGAGGTATCCAAACTCCTTAAAATGGGTTCTATTCGGGAAGTTAAGTACTCGGATTGGTTAGCTAACGTAATAGTAGTACCTAAAAAAGGAAATAAGTTAAGAATGTGTGTAGATTATAAAGACTTGAACAAGGCGTGCCCTAAGGACTCTTTTCCTTTTCCTAATTTCGATCGAATGATCGATGCAACGACCGGACATGAGATACTCAGTTTCTCGACACTTATTCCGGATGCAACCAAATCCGGATGGACCCAGGCGATCAAGAAAAAACTTCCTTCATCCCTATGTTCGGCACCTATTGTTATAACGTAATGCTGTTCGGACTAAAAAACACCGGTGCCACTTATCAACACTTAGTAAACTGGATGTTCAAGAAAAAATAGGAAAATCAATGGAGGTTTACATTGACGACATGTTAGTTAAGTCCCTGCGAGCAGAGGACCATTTGAAACGTTTCCAGGAAACCTTCGATATACTGAAGAAATACAATATGAAGCTGAACCTGGAGAAATGCGCGTTCGGATCTGAAAAGTTCCTTAGATTCATGCTGTCCAATCGAGGGATCGAGATCAGCCCCTACAAAATTAAAGCTATAGAAGATATCACTATGGTGGATAATGTTAAGTCCGTTCAGAGGCTAACCAGTCGCATAGCCGCCCTGGGCCGATTCATATCGAAATCCTACGATAGGAGTCATCGGTTCTTCTCATTATTGAAGAAAAAGAATAACTTGTCATGGACCCCGGAGTGCCAGCAGGCTTTGGAAAAATTCAAACGGTACCTTTCGAGTCCGCCCTTGCTCCATACTCCAAAAACAGACGAGCAGTTGTACATGTCCTTAACGGTATCCGAGATAGCGGTAAGCGGAGTCTTAGTCTGGGAAGAGGGAGGTACGCAATTTCCTATCTATTATGTTAGTAGAACCCTAGGCGAGGCCGAAACAAGGTAGCCTCACCTAGAAATATTGGCGATGGCTTTGCTAAGCGCCTTCAGAAAGTTGAAGCCATATTTTCAATGTCATTCCATATGCGTTATAATTTCTTACACGTTAAAAAACATAATTCACAAACCCGAGCTCTCTAGCCGATTGGCCAAACGGGCCGTAGGAATTACGGGGTACGATATCGAATATCGCCCCAGACCGCCATCAAATCTCAAATATTAGATGACTTCGTGGCCGACTTCACACCGGCCTTAATACCCGAGTCAAAAATGAATTGTTGATAACCTCGAGGACTTTCTTGGGAATCTAGACCCTCTTTACGGCGGTGCCTCAAACGCAAAGGGGTTTGGACTAAGCATCGTATTTAATCTGCATACGGGTAATGTAGTTAGGCAGTCTGTAGAACTGTTAAATTGACTAACAATGAGTCCGAGTATGAGGCCATGATTGCAGGTCTCAAATTGGCAAAAATCCTAGGGGCCGAAGTAATCGAAGCTAAGTGCGACTCCCTCCTTGTGGTAAATCAAGTCAATGGGACATTCGAAGTAAAGGAAGAATGAATGCGGAGATACTTGAACAAATTACAGGTAACGCTACATCGATTCAAGGAATGGACCCTACAACACGTACACCGGGATCAAAATAGTGAAGCCAATGCTCTGACTAACTTGGGGTCATCGGTTGATGACGATGAATTCAGCTCGGAACGGTTGTTCAACTCATGAAATTGGTAGTGGAGGAAGGCCATGCAGAGATAAACTCGACAAGTTTGACTTGGACTAGAGAAACAAGTATATAGATTACATTAAGACCAAGAAGTTGCCATCAAACCCTAAAGAATCAAGGGCTCTACGCACGAAGGCGGCAAGGTTCAGCTTGTCGAAGGGTACTTTGTACAAAAGAACATTTGACGGCCCACTCACCATATGCTTGGGGCCGGGAGACACCGAATACGTTCAAAGAGATGTTCATGAGGGCACCTGCGAAAACCATTCGGGGGCAGAGTCTTTGGTTCGGAAGATAATCAAGGCCGTCTATTACTGGACCGACATGGAAAAAGATGCAAGGGACTATGTACGAAGATGTGATGGTTGTGAGAGACATGCACCGATGATTCATCAGTCTAGGGAGCTACTACACTTGGTCTTGTCACCTTGGCCATTCATGAAATGGGTAATCGACATTGTCGGTCCCCTGCCATAGGCACCCGATAAGGCTCAATTTATAGTATTTATGACAGACTATTTTTCTAACTAGGTTGAAGCTCAGGCATTCGTCCGAGAAAAAGAAGTTATATATTTTATTTGGGACAACATAATATGTCGATTCGGGATACCGGCGAAGATCGTGTGTGATAATGGGAAGTAGTTAATCGGCAGCAAGGTAAGTAAATTTTTCGAAGACCATAAAATCAAAAGGATCTTGTCCACACCCTATCAACCTAGTGGGAATGGGCAGGCGGAGTTTACAAACAAGACTATACTCCAAAACCTTAAGAAATGATTGACCGACGCCAAAGGGAAATGGAAAGAAATTTTACCCGAGGTCTTGTAGGCGTACCGTACGACTTCGAAGTCCAGTACCGGGGCCACTCCATTTTTGTTGGTCTACGGTGCCGAAGCACTAATACCGGTCGAGGAAGGAGAACCGAGTCTCAAGATCCGATATGCGGCCAAAGAGTCAAATGGTGAGGCCTTGAGCACGAGCTTGGAACTATTGGATGAGAGGCGCGAGGCGGCCCTCGTCCGGTTGGCTGCCCAGAAACACCGGATTGAAAGGTACTACAACCGGAGAACCAACCTCTGACACTTCAATATCAGCGACTTGGTTTTAAGAAAGGTGACACTGAACAGCCGGAATCCGAGCGAAGAGAGGCTGGGTCTGAATTGGGAAGGTCCATATTGGATTATCGGGATCACCAGTAAAGGTTCGTACAAACTCGAAGCAGGTAATGGTGCAATGCTACCAAAAAACTGGAATGTGACCCACTTAAAACAATATTACTACTAAGGTACGACCTTATTTATTCTTTTTTTTTAAATATATTGCGAAACAGACTAACACTTGAAGGCAACAACCAAAGGATGGTGTAGCTGTTAGGTTTGAAAGCACACATTGCACTCTTTTTTCCTCGAGCCAATTTTATCCCAAATGGGTTTTCTAGCAAGGTTTTTTAACGAGGCAACAGTGGATCATGCTAACTTAGAGTCGAAGACCGGTTTTGAATCAGAGTCGATGGTCACATCAACATTATCCGAGCCCTCTCGAAGATCAACCTCGAATACTGGGGGCCATCACCCTCAGGTTAAGATTTCTAGCAAGGAAGGAAATTTTGTGCTTGAACAACCTAGGCTCGGTGGATGGGATTTATTGTAAGGGCCAAACGGTCAAAAGAACTGTGCCCACGTAGACGGCCTAAGCCATAATACGAAGCTTTTACATGTTTACAATCTTGTATGTTACGCACAAGAATGAAAAAAATTCCACCTTGCTGATACACATTTTGTTCCTTAAGAGTATTACATTTTGTTCCTTAAGAATATCGAGCCCAAGGGCCACCTCTATCCGGATCCAAAAGATTACCTCTGCTCGGGGAATGTCGTCCGGGACGAACTCAAATGCCTCGGTTTGCCAAAATCCGGAGGCACAAAGCCTATTAGGTAGTGCCTAAACTTAAAAAGCTACCACCACCCTGAAAACAGTCTGAACCCAAAGAGCCACCCCCACTCGGGGACTGTCGTCCAATATGAACTCGGACCGCTTAGGTTATCCAACCCCGAAGGTACAAAGCCTATTAGGTTGTACCTGAACTTAAAAGGCTACGGCCACCCTAAAAACGGTTCGGAGACGTACGCAGTCCGTTATCAAAACATAAGGCCTCCAAACAAAATCCCAAACCCATTCAAAGGTTATCCTCGGCAAAGATATAGTCTTAAAACATTTTAACAAGTATCTTGGGGAAAGATTCCAGTCACCCCAAGTCTCCATAAGTTTCGAACAAAGATTGCATCGAGGACAGGTCTTATTCGGACATCTGAAAAAAGACTTATTGCAACATTTGATTGTGTGCTAAGGCATTTGAAATCTTTGCAATTATGAAGGATGCTAAAGACAATAGACTTGAAAACTGCTGAAAGGGAAAAAGACTTTATATACATTCCGGAATATCTTTACAAAGGCCAATGAAAACGGCCTCAACAAAAGAAATTTATAGGATACAAAATAAACAAAAAACTAAATTAAACCTAAGGCATCTATGCTTGATCTTAACCGGAGGCGACCCACCACCAGCATTATCAGGGCATTCAGATTCTTCAAAGACCTCAGAGCCCTCTTCACCTTCGGGATCAGCCAGCTTCTTGGCCTCGACCTCAAGTCTTTTTGCCTCCTCGATCTCAGTAGATAGGTCAAAGCCTCGGGCATGGATCTCTTCGAGGGCCTCCCTTCGAGATAACCGCCTCACGTACTCGATAGTGGTCTTAAGGCGAGCCTCGGCTGCGTCAACATCGGCACCATACTGGTCCACCATCTCTTTAGCATCAACAGAGGTTGTGCGCATCTGAGCCTTAATGGCTTCAGATTCATTACCGAGGGCATTCCGCTCTGCAAGGGCCGAATTTAGTTGAGCTCGGAGTTTATCGTTCAGCAGGGCTCGCTTATCGACTTTCTCCTTCACCACCCAAAGTTAAACCTCTACCGATGCCAGTTGATTCCGGGAAGTTTCCTTTTCCAAGGCCAACAGGTCCATTTGCACTTCCAACCGTCGGCCATGGCTTGGACCTCGTTCATTTCAGCTCAGAGCTGGTCTATCCGGCCGATCTTCTGCTGAACCTGCGAGGTTTGATCATTAGTCCCCGTGGCTAGGTCCTCATTTCTAACTTCAAAAATCTTTACCTGTTCAAGCAACTCGTCATGTTTCCGCCTCAGGGTCGTTTGTCCAGGCCGACCTAAAGATCTATGATGGCCCCTTCGCGCTGCTCACTAAGAAACTTGTACATGTCCCTTTTCTAGGCAAGCTCCTTAACCTCGAGGTCGAGCTCGAGCTGGTTAACCTCGGTCCGATAGCAAAGGAAGCTCTCGTGATGGAGTACAGAGGCCAGCAAAAGGATGACAAAAAATATTAGAAGTATAAAGACCTAAGTAAAGGCTCGAAGGGTCACAATGATGCCTTACCCGATTCAGCGCCTGCTGTGCCTCATTGAAAAGGCACGACACATCCACCTCATTCATATTCACCTGGTCCTCCTTGGTCACTAGGCATCGGTGGTAACTCGCCACTCCTACGGGAGCTGAAAGGACCGGGGCATCTTCCAAGACATAATGATTATAGATCTCTTGCAGCCGGGACCCACACTCGGGGAGGGGAACTGGTTGATTAACTTTGGGCTCGAATTCAGCCCACCGAATTTAGAAGAGGGATCCTTCCTCGACACCTCCAGGTCACCTACCCCGTTGAAGTCTTCCAAAACAGTCGAGTCCACACCTTCGAAAAAGCAACAAAGGGAATCGTCCGCACCATGAGTCCCTTCATTGGATCGCTTCTTCACCGCTCAGACCTCCTCGAGCATAGACTCGATGTACGAGGGCGACCTTGAAATCTCTATTACACCGGGCGGAGCGGAGCGGGTGTCTCGAGGGGTCTCAGCCCTCGCCTCCACATTGGTCTCCCAACCCTAAGGGAGATTGACCTCTACTATCTCCCCCTCGGCTATTGCCTTCTCTTCAACGGAGGTCAGTCCACGGGCCACTAATAAGTGAGGATTTTGACTACTTATTCGCACCTTTTTACTTTTGATTTAGTCCAAAAATGCTCAATTGTATTCCCAAAAATTGATTAAATATGCTTAATTGCAGGAGCATTGGGAAATTAACAAAAAAGATGAAATCCGATTCAAGAAGGAGTAATGTGAACTCAAGGTCAAAAAGCAGGCAAAAGGCAAAATGTGCGGACCGCAAAATTCCATCTGCGGCCGCAGAATGTGAAGTAAAGTCTGTCAGAGGAATAATGCAATGTGCGGACCGCATAATTATTGTGAGGCCGCAGAAGATATGCTAGAGTTCAAGTTCAGAGAAGTCCCAGTTCAAGCCTCAAGGAAATGCGGACCACACAATTATTGTGCGGCCGCAGAATTTAGCCATACGGCCGCACTCAGAATTGTGCGGTCCGCAGAAACGGCCTATGCGGCCTTACAAGGAATTATGCATACCGCAGAACTCAAGAGATGTGGCCGCAATCTAGAAGTATGCGGCCGTAGAATCCAGCTCCTATTAAGACCCAAGTGAAGTGTGGACCACACATAGAATTGTGCGGCCGCAGAACCTCCGAAAGGGCATTTTTTTCGCAAATTCCAGCTTGTATAAATAGACTTTTTCACGAAATTAGGTCAAGTTTTGAATATCTGAACATCTGTAACCGTTTTTCTTTACTGCTTTAGGCAACTTTAGCTTATTTTAGTGATTAAACATTAGATTTTTGTCTTCTAATCTTTGAATATGAGTTTAATTATCATTTCTTCTTTTGTTTCTTATATTCCAAGCATGAGTAGCTAAATTTCTAACTAGGGTTGTGACCCAACCCTAGTGTGTAAACTTAATGGGTGTTTAATTTATGGCTTGTTTATGGTTGAGTGTTGATTATTTAGCCTTGTTCTTGCTTTGTATTGTAGAATTAATAGTTGCAAATATTAGTTCATGCCTATTTGACTTGGTCTCTACTTGAGAAAGAGAGACTTAGTCTAGGAAAACTTGGCTAACAAGAAATTGGGATGAAATCAAGAGATTGATAGTCCCAATTAAAGGGTTGAACCCGGAGATAGTAAAACCCGACTTGAGCAATTTATCAACTGATTTGTTCAATACCCATTTGGACTTGAGAAAGCCAAATTGGGCAAAATCATTCTCTTACCGAGAGGTATTGAGTGGGTAATTGAGAGTTGATAGCTATAATACACCTCGACCAACAAAACAAGCCTTAAAGTTCACAACCCATTAGGGAAACACCTAGGTGAAGGTCATAGCCCTAGGTCTTTTTACAATATTTGAAAACCAACCAAAAATAATATTTCCTAGTTTCATATTTTTAAAATTGCTATCTTTAGCAAAATTTTAGAAGTAAAACACAACCATATTTGTGGAAGTGCAATTTAGATACCTCACGTGGTTAGTCCAAATATATACCACTAATCCCAATCTCATAGCTCCCTGTGGAATTCGACCCCGACTCTATTGGGTATTACTATTGCATCGACCGTTTCACCACCACGAATAGAGGGTGTGACTTGGAAGACATCAATTTTTGGCGCTGTTGCTAGGGAGCTAAAAACGGATTTAGCTATATATTTTGTTTTGTGTGAATTGTCTTCTTTTCCTTTCGAGTTACTAATCTATTTGTCAAACAATTATAGGTGAACAATGGCTCTCAACAACAATGATCCTCTTGGAAACATGCCTATGGGGGATGTGGACGTGGAAGATGATCAAGTTGAAGAGGTTCCTCTTGAACCTCAAGCAAATAGACGAGGCCAACCGCCTCAAGACAATGTTCCCGTTCCACCCCTACCTTCACAAAGAGCGGCTCCACATTAGAGCGGGCAACCTTCAAATCACAAATGTTATGCTTACACTGTTGGAACAATGGGGATTATTCACTGGGACTCCGAATCAAAATGCGTACAAGCACTTGAAAGGGTTTTTAGATACTTGCTGGGGGAGTAAATAGACAAACGTCTCCGAGGATGCTTTACGGTTGAGGCTAGTTCCTTACTCTCTATGGGGGAAGGCCTTGGATTGGTTAGAGAGGTTGCCAAATCATTCTATCCATACATGGGATGAATTGGACGAGAAATATATTTACGAGTTCTTTTCTCCAGAGCATATGACAACTCTTAGGGATCAGATTCTAGCTTTCAAACAAGAATCCAATGAGCCTTTGCATGAGATATGGGAGAGGTATCATACTATGGTGAAAGAGTGCCCGAACAATGATATGAAGGAGGCTATGATTCAACAAACTTTTTATAGGCGGATCAATACTACCAATCAATGCGTGGTCAACCGACTTGCCGGTGGAAATTTCATGACAAAGCCGTATGCGGAAGCTTGTGAGATTCTAAATGAAATGGCGGATACTTCATCGGCATGGCAAAGTAGAGCAAACATTCCTCAAGGTTATCCAAATGTGATTCACTTGCATAAAGAATTACATCATCATGGACAAGAAATTGCCGAGTTGACCACCATAATGAATCAACTAGCCAAAGCTCAACTTCAAAAAGTGCAAGGTCCTAAGCAAGTTAATGCAATGGAGGGAGTTAGTATGATGGCAAACAAGAGAAGGCAAAAGGGTCCTCAAGTGCAAAACCGTGTTGAAAATTATGTGTAAGATGATAGTGGATTTGATCAAGAGGAGTCGTACAATGAACAAGAAGAGGAAGTACAATATGTGAAAAACTTCCAAGGGCAAAGAAACAACAATCAAGGCCCTAATCAACAACAATGGCGACCACAAGGAAATCAAGGGAATTAGAAATCAAACAACCAAAGTAATTGGAATGGTGGAAACAACCAAGGGAATTGGAACAATCAAAACAATCAAGGAAACTAGAATGGTCAAAATAACCATGGCAATTGGAGTGGCAATAATCAAGGATATTGGGGAGGCAACAACCAAGGAGGGTGGAACAACAACAACAATCGGGCGTCGGGTTTTCAAAGGCCTCCGATGTATCAACAACCGAGCAACCCGCCTCCTTATCTTTCCCAAGGTCCGAGTTCTTCCAACAATGAGATGGGACGAATTGAGAACATGTTTAAATAAATGATGGAGAAGAATGCCGACTCCGATGCTCAACTAGCCTTTCACAACACTTCAATTCGCAATTTGGAAGTTCAATTGGGGCAAATCTCACAAGCTTTGAACACTCGTCCTAAGGGGGCACTACCAAGTGATACGGTGGTGAACCCAAAAGGGTGGGAACAACATGGGACATGCCATGGCCATTACTATAAGGAGTGGAAAAGGTGGGGATGCAACCACCCCAAATCAAAAGAAAATGTAGATGATGAGAAATTGGTACAAGAAGATGAGATCCTGGAAAAGAAGAGAAGAAAATGATAAGGTGAGAATTGATATTGATGACAATGTGGAGAAGACTCATGAGGAAGTGAACCCGTCTAGGAAACACATTGTTGACATACTGGCACCAATGCCAATGCCTCCTCCTCCATACCCTCAAAGGATTGCCAAGCAAAATGGCGAGAATCAATTCAAAAAGTTCATTGTCATGATGAAGAGTCTATCCGTCAACATGCCATTGGTTGAGGCTTTAGAGCAAATGCCAGGTTATGCAAAATTCATGAAGACATTGGTGACAAAGAAGATATCGATGAATTGTGAAACTATAAAGATGACTCATCAAATGAGCGCAATTGTGCACACAATGGCTCCCAAATTGGAAGATCCCGGCGCTTTCACAATCCCTCATTCCCTTGTACCATTGGGAGTGACGACTTTACTAAAGCTTTATGTGATCTTAGGGCAAGTATCAACTTGATGCCCTACTCGGCTTTCCAAACTTTGGAGATTGGGAAACCAAGACCCACATCTATGAGGTTGCAAATGGCGGATCGTACCATGAAGAGACTGTTGGTTATTATTGATGATGTGTTGGTTCGTGTTGATAAATTCATACTCCCGGTGGACTTTGTAATTCTTGATTGTGAAGTGGACTATGAGGTGCCGATTATTTTGGGTCGGCCTTTCCTTGCTACGGTGAAGGCTCTTGTTGATGTGGAAGCCGGTGAGCTCACTTTCCGGGTGGGTGATGAAAAGGTGGTTTTCCATGTGTGAAAATCTATGAGGCAACCGAATATCAATGAATTTTGTTCGATTGTGGATTTTGCGACCGATGTGTTTATTGAGGAAACAAGTGTCGTGATGAATGTTGATGATACTTTGGAGGCTGTATTGCTCAATTATTATGATCAAGAAATGGAGGGCTATGTGGAATGTGTAAATGCTTTGCAAGGAATGGGGTCGTATACTTATGAGCCCCGCAAATTGTCCTTGGATCTTGAGAATAGAACCACTCCCCCAACAAAGCCTTCAATTGAAGAGCCTCCTATCTTGGAATTGAAGCCATTACCTCCACATCTTCGGTATGAATTTCTTGGCCCTTCTTCTACTTTACCGGTTATTCTTTCCTCTTGTTTGACTAATATGCAGGTAGATTCCACATCGGCGGTGCTACAAAAGAGGAAAAAAGCTATCGGATGGACTTTGGTGAATATTCGGGGGATAAGCCCCGCATTTTGCATGCACAAGATCAACTTGGAGGAAGGTGCCAAACCATCTATTGAACATCAAAGGAGACTCAATGAAGCCATACAAGAGGTTATCAAGAAGGAGGTTATCTAGTGGTTGGATGTCGGGGTTGTGTACCCCATTTCCGATAGTTCGTGGACTTCTCCGGTTCAATATGTCCCAAATAAAGGGGGCATGACGGTGGTCACCAATGACAAGAATGAGTTGATTCCTACAAGAACGGTGACCGGGTGGAGAGTGTGTATGGACTATCGCAAGCTCAACAAAGTCGCAAGGAAGGATCATTTCCCACTTCCCTTCCTTGATCAAATGCTTGATAGGTTGTCCGGCCATGTTTTTTATTATTTCCTTGATGGGTATTCCGGCTACAATCAAATTTTTATTGCTCCGGGGGATCAAGAGAAGACTACTTTCACTTGTCCTTATGGTACTTTCGCATTCTCGCAGATGCAATTTGGGTTGTGCAATGCACCAGCGACTTTTCAAAGGTGTATGATGGCTATCTTTACGGACATGGTGGAGGATTTTCTTGAAGTCTTCATGGATGATTTTTCCGTGGTGGGGGATTCTTTTGATCATTGTCTAGCAAATTTGGACAAAGTATTGGCAAGATGTGAAGAAACAAACTTGTTGCTCAATTGGGAGAAGTGTCATTTCATGGTTGAGGAAGGCATTATCCTTGGCCATAAGATCTCAAAGAATGGAATGAAGTCGACAAGGCAAAGATTGAGGTGATTTCTAAACTTCCACCTCCAACTTCGGTCAAAGGCGTGCGGAGTTTCTTAGGGCATGCGGGATTTTATCGGAGGTTCATCAAGGACTTCTATAAAATGGTAAACCCGTTGTGCAAGCATTTGGAGAAAGATGCCAAGTTCCATTTCAATGATGATTGCATGAGAGCCTTTGAGTTGCTAAATCTCAAGTTGAGTACTACTCCCATCATTACCGCTCCAAATTGGAGTATTCCTTTTGAGCTTATGTGTGATTCTAGTGATGTAGCGGTAGGGGCCGTTTTGGGGCAACGGATCAACAAGATCTTCATACGGTCTATTATGCAAGCAAGACCATGAATATTGCCCAAGTAAACTACACCTTTACGGAGAAAGAGCTTCTTGCCATTGTGTTTGCTATGGAAAAGTTTTTCCCGTACTTGATAGGTGCAAAGGTAATTGTTCATACGTATCATGCGGCGCTTCGTTGTCTCATGAACAAGAAAGATTCTAAAGCCCGTTTGGTGAGATCGATACTTCTATTGCAAGAGTTTGACATTGACATCCAATATCGGAAAGGAAGTGAAAACCAAGTGGCGGACCACTTGTCTTGTTTGGAGGAGGAGGGGAGGCTGCATGATGGCCTTGAAATCAATGAGTCTTTCCCTGATGAGCAACTTTTGGCTATTTATATGAAAGAGATGCCTTGGTTCGCGGATTTGGCAAATTATCTTGTGAGTGGAATCATTCCAGTTGAGTTCTCTTCAAATTAAAGGAAGAAGCTCAAACGGGATTGTCAAGATTACTATTGGGACGAACCGTACCTTTTTCGGATTTGTACGGATGGAGTGATTAGAAGATATGTACCGGAGGAGGAGCAAAGTGAAATTCTTGGGGCTTGTCACTCTTCGCCTTAAGGTGGTCACCATGGTGGAGCAAGAACGGAGGCCAAAGTCTTAAGCCACGGTTTCTATTGTCCCACTCTCTACAAGGATGCAAGTGAGCTTGTCAAGCGTTGTGATGAATGTCAAAGGGCCGGTGGAATATCGAAGAAAAATGAAATGCCTATCACCACCATTTTTGAGATAGATATTTTCGATGTATGGGGCATTAATTTCATGGGTCCGTTTGTGAGCTTTTCTGGAAACACCTACATCTTGGTCGCGGTTGATTATGTGTCAAAATGGGTTGAAGCCGTTGCTTTGCCCAGCAATGAAGCGAGAAGTGTGGTGTCATTTTTGAAGAAGAACATCTTTACAAGATTTGGTACTCCAAAGGCTATCATAAGTGATGGGGGTTCGCATTTTTGCAACAAGGCCTTCAAAACCTTACTCACCAAGTATAGTGTCACTCACAAAGTTACGACCCCCTATCATCCTCAAGCAAGTGGTCAAATGGAGTTCTCCAACTGGGAGATAAAGAGTATTTTGTCAAAGACAGTGAATGCCAAACGGACGGATTGGTCAAAGAAACTTGATGAAGCTTTATGGGCTTATAGGACGGAATCGGAATGTCTCCATACCGGTTGGTGTTTGAGAAAACTTGTCATCTTCCGGTGGAACTTGAGCATAAAGCCATGTGGGCTTTGAAAAAGTTGAACCTTGAATGGGATGCCGCCGCCAACTTAAGGGTGGCACAATTGAATGAGCTAGATTAGTTCCGGTACCATGCATATACAAGTTCATCCTTATACAAGGAGAAGATGAAGTACCTCCATGACAAGTACATTCGGAACAAGGAGTTTAAAGAAGGTGATCTCGTGCTATTGTTCAATTCTCGGTTACAGATGTTTCCTGGAAAGTTAAAGTCTAAATGGAGTGGCCCGTTTGAGGTTGTTGGTGTGACAACCTTTGGTGCTTTGGACTTGAAAAATAAGAATGATGAGGTGCTTAGAGTCAATGGGCACCGAATGAAGCACTATTTTGGAGAAGTTGATGATGGCCACGTCGTGGCGGTTCTTCATTTCAAGTGATTGGTAATCTGTGTCGTGTCGCGATGTTAAATCAGGCGCTTCTTGGGAGGAAACACATGTGTCTTTTTCTTTTTCTTTAGATAGGTCTTGTTTTATGCTAACTAGTTTTGAAGTGTATGCAGGAATGAGTGTGCTTTGCAGGGACTGTGCCCAAAATTTTTTTGCTTAGTATGGAAATTGTGCGGACCGCACAAATTTGAGTTCCACAGCAGAGTGGAATATGCGACTGCACAAATCTTGTGCAGACCGCACAACTGGAAAGTCAAAAGTGCACACTCTCTGAAGATTGTTTGTCAGAAAAAAGTCCCGTCTGCGGCCGCACAAGGAATTGTGCGGTCCGCATCACAATCTGCAGCCGCACTCACTATTGTGCGGACCACAGATATTCGAGAGGGAAATGTTCAGAGTGCGGACCACACATGAAATTGTGCGTCCGCACTCGTCTCTTGAAACTTAAGCCATGGAAATAAGTATAAATAGTGCTCTTCCTCATTCAGATAAAACTTTATGCACTCTGAAAACTTCACGCATAGACAAGCACAGTACTTTCATATGAATCAAGCTTCTAACACTCATTTCATCATCTTAATCTTTCCCTTGCATCACTACATTACTGGTATGTGCAATCCATCCTTAGATTTTTCAATTTTCTTAATTAGTTTAGTTCTTTTGAGCCTTAATTGTAAAGTTCATCATCATGTTGAGCATTAATGCATTGGGTAACTTCCTACTTGCTAATTTAGGGATGGGTAAACTAGTTACCATGTTTAATTTGTGTTACATTGTCAAAATCTCGCTTAGAAGTTAGAAACTTAAAGCTACTGCCGAATTAATTTGAATGTGCCGCCGCACAAGAAATTGTGCGGTCCGCAGATCCTTCGTTTAGGGCAGTATGATGTGAATTGATTGTGCGGACCGCACTCCAAATTGTGTGGTCCGCAGAAATTGGACCGCGGTCGCAGAAAAGTGTGCAGCCGCAGATCGACCAATTCATATCAGAGAATTCCATGTTTGAATATGGAATTGTGCGGCTGCACTCAAAATTGTGCGGTCCGAACTTCAATTGTGCGGTCGCACAAAAAATTATGCGGACCACGGAATTAGGGCTACGATCGCACATCAAAATTGTGCGGTCCGCACTTTCCTATGTGTGGTCGCACTCACTATTTTGCGGATCACACTTCTTTACCTGCGTCTGGTTTTTCCTGGTTTGTTCTATAACTGTCTGCAACTGTCTAATGCCATGAATTTGAGCTTAACTGAATCATGTTTCTATGAATTGCATACAACGATGAGACTCGTGGTAGAGGTGATACATCCAAAGGGAGGGGTGAACCTTCCCGAGGCCGAGACAGGGACAACATGCCACTAGCAGTGTAAAGAGCAATAGCAAAGAAAGCTACAGCCGGTAGAGCCCCTGAGCCTGCTGAGTCCAGCTCATATGCCCTGTCTAGGGACGCATCAGAAGGCAATTTAGTGCAAGAACAACCTGATGCACAATCTCAACCAAGGCAGTTTCCGGGTAGACAATAACTTAAAGAGAAGCCTTCCACCTTAGCTAGCTCTTCTGAGGGTTCGGAAGATGATAGCCAGGGTTCAGAGCCCTCATCCTCACATGCCCCCCCCCCCAACACACACACCAATTCCAGTTGATGATGATGATGACTTACCTAATGACGGTCAAGGGGGCGATACCCGAGTTGTCGGCCAAGAGAGGTCGAAGAAGAAGGAAATCTGGGAAGATAGATTCGTGAGCATGGCTGCTTTCAACAGGTTCCGAGAATGGTGGACTCAAAGATTGCTCACTTTTGAGCGTAAATTTGATTTGAAGGATTTGGATATATACAACCCGAACGTGGCAAGACAATTTCTGGAGAGAAAGGGGTGGACATGGTTCACTCAAAGCGTGGTGGACGACAAGGAGAACTTAGTCCGGGAATTCTAAGCCAATGTGGCGCATATCAAAAAGGGGACTAAGGTAACGAAGGTGAGGAATCTGAAAGTTCGATTTGATCAAACCTCACTAAACACATATTTGGGGCTTGAGGATGTGGGAGACGGTTCAATATCTGAAGAAGTTTCGATTGGGTGATGTGGCTCGCCCTTGGTTAGCTGAGATATTAGTAGCTCCAGGACCACCACCGCCATGGAACACAGCAGGGGTTCCTATTCAGCGGAACACCCTCAACTTTAAAGCCAAGGGTTGGAAAACATTTGTATCCAGTCGGATAGACCCAAGCAGAAATGAAAACATTCTTCCAATACCTCGGGCTATCTTAGTTGCTTCCATCATGTCCGGGTACCCAATCAATGTGGGTGCCATCATGTCAGCCAACATGTCTTTGATCGGTAGACAGGGTGAGAGTTCATACCCGTATCCAAACACCATCACAGAATATCTTACGGATGCGGGAGTTGAGTCAAGGAACTTTGATACAATGGTTCGGACAAAGCAGCCCTTCACATGGTACTCGTTGAAGGACCCGAGGAACCCGAAGAACAAAGGTCAGCCATCTACTATCGTGGGCTAGTCTGAAGAGCCTTCGGTGGTAGCTACAGCTTCAGCAGCCATACCTTCAGCTGACATGCCTACCACTTCAGCCGGGCCTTCTAGCAGTACGGCTGCCATACCTCCACCTCCATCTTTAGGGCCACCATCATCTCCAGTGCCTTCATCTTCTACTTATCCACTAACAGCGTTGAGAGTCTCCCAAACTCTCGCAAGTATCAAAAACTGGATGCAGACAGCTACTGCAAAGTTGTCTGACCTATCCAGTGCTGTTGCAACCCAGACATCTGCCCCAGCTCCCCAGATTCCTCCGATAGTGGTGGAGACTTTAAAGACGATTCTGGACAAATAGAAGACTATTATGGACACTCTGGTAGCACATGCGACAGCAATTGAGGAGCTTGGGAAGCAGGTGAAGAAGATGAGGAAATCCCAGGTTTCAAAGAAGTCATTTGACAAGCTGATATGGGAGGTGACCAAGATAGAAGTAGCTGGGGATCTTCCACTTGACGTGCTGATGGAGTCAGCTCCAGCTGCACCAGCAGACCCAGCAGCACCATCAACATCAGAGGCACCGGCTGGCCAGTCTGAGGAGCCAGACCTCGCTGCCCAAACTGCTAAGGCGGTGTTACAGATGTTCACCAACCCAGCTACTCCCCGAGCAGAGGACGATGAGATACAGTCGGAGGAGCCTGAGGGTGGTGATGCTGCTATGGACACCGAGACCACATATAAAGTCCTCTTTACTCTTTCCCTTCCTTGATTTTATTTTGTTAAGCATTGGGGGCAATACTTACTTTTATTCGGGGGGAGAGGGGTGGAGTTTATTTGATTTTGATGACATTGGCCTATAAATAACTGATAACATTTTCTTCTTTTCATTTATGTATATATTATTCTCTCTTTATTGATGTATATATTCTCTTTCTCCTCTCTCATCTTGTATATTCATATCATTTATGCTTTCAGTAGTTTATTCTATAGCTTCTTTATTTTGTTTTCTTAGTAGTTGATGTTTAGTCTAATAGATTCTTATTTACTTCGATAGCTTCTTGTTAGTTTAGTAGTTTCTATTTATGCTTATGTGATCAATAAGCCTTTGATTTTCTTAATGCCACGGTTCTTTCCAATGGTGGTTAATGTGTGAACCGGGTGACTCTTCCCAACGATGGATGGCGTGACAACCTTCTTAAGGGATTGAGTCCCTTTTTGATGTTTTTGTTAGAATAGTAGTAATAATGAATAAGAGCACCTAATTGAGTTGAACTAGAAAAGTCGAGCATGCTTCACTTGGTACCAACACACTTAACTACATGCTTATGATTAAAAACAAGTTCATGGAAATAAATAGCTCTAGTTAGTGACCTTTTGACTCTTGTGTTGACTTAAGCAATCATCGAGTGGTTTAGTTAACCATTAGTGATTTTCAATCTTGAATATGGTTGTTGTTGGCCCTCGACTCTATCCTCTTTAGCAATCCAGCTGTGTGAGAAGTGAGATTTTTGTTGCAAGTCCAAGTACCCGTGCGAATGGTCTAGAACTTGCCCCGAGTGTGTTTCTAGGAGAAATTCTGAGTTTTGCTTGGCTTGAGAAGTGATTGTAGGCTCTCCTTGATCCGTTTGAAATTTTCCACGTCCCACCAATGTTGCTATCCCTAGTCAACCCATTTGAGCCTAAGACCTTTCTTATTTGATAACCATGTTACAAGCCTTTACCCATTTTGTGGTGACCCTCTCTTGGCACCCAAGCTTTCCGTAACACTATTGAGAAACAATTGGCCAAAAATATAAGTTTGGGGGAGAGACAAGGAGTTTGAAAGTGGTATCAAGGCACAAAAAGAGAGAAATGAAGAAAAGGAAAGGCAAAGAAAAAGAAAGAAAGAACAAAAGAAAAATGCAAAAGAAAGTGAATAAAATGAAGAGTTGAAGGGATTCAAAGAAAAGCAATAATGTAAAGCATGGAGAAAACAAAGAAGGAGAAAATGAACATCATGACAAAGAAAGAGTGATGTTAAGTCTCTCTAGTTCCCCTAAGGAAAAAGAAAATGACTCAAAGAGTCAGCAAAACATGAGCCAAAAAGAGAAAAATGGAGTGCTTAAGGAAAGATGAACCCGTTTCTATTCCAACATTCCCTACCTTTTTCAAAAAGCCTTCATTAAGCCCTACGTGATTTCAAGCCGAGTGAACTTACATTAGTGGTGATTTACATGAGAAGCAAGCATATGATACCTAAAGCCGTACTTGTGACATTCTTTTGAGAGAGATGAGCAAACTTTTCTCAAATCCTTGAATTTAGTGTTCCATTCTTAAGTGAGATATGTAAAAGGAGAGTAGAGGGGGAGAAGTTTGGGATCCACAATGACCTACATGAAAGAGCGAGCTTCCGTGATGAATAAATTCAATTCTTGATGCTCTAGTGTCACATTAGAACTATGGTGCTTAAAAATTCAAATCATTGCCTTGTTGATAAATCATAAGTGTGTGGGTAATTGTTGGTCCCAATTGATGCGTGTTTGATTTACCTTAGACTAGTTGGAAAAGTTCTTAACTTGTGGAGGTGGGAATTACTTCAATTGCTTGAGGACAAGAAAAAGCTTAAGTTTGGGGAAGTTGATAAGTGGGATTTTGACTACTTATTAGCACCTTTTTACTTTCTTTTTAGTCCAAAAGTGCTCAATTGTATTCCCGAAAACTGATGAAATATGCTTAATTGCAGGAGCATTGGGAAATGAACCAAAAAGATGAAATCCGACTCAAGAAGGAGTAATGTGAACTCAAGGGCAAAAGGCAGGATAAGGCATAATGTGCGGACCGAAGAATTCCATCTGCGGCCGCAGAATGTGAAGTAAAGTCTGTCAGAGGATTAATGCAATGTGCGGACCGCACAATTATTGTGCGGCCGCAGAAGCTATGCTAGAGTTCAAGTTTAGAGAAGTCCCAGTTCAAGCCCCAAGGAAATGCGGACCGCACAATTATTGTGCGGACGCAAAATTTAGCCATGCAGCCGCACTCAGAATTGTGCGGTCCGCAGAAAGGGCCTATGTGGCCGCACAAGGAATTATGCGGACCGCAGAACTCAAGATATGCTGCCACAATCCAGAAGTATGCAACCGCAGAATCCAGCTCCTATCAAGACCCAAGCGAAGTGCGGACCGCACACAGAATTGTGCGGCCGCAAAACCTCCGAAAGGGCATTTCTGTTCGAAAATTCCAGCTTTTATAAATAGACTTCTTTCATGAAATTAGGTCAAGTTTTGCGTATCCAAACATCTGTAGCCATTTTTCTTTACTGCTTTAGACAACTTTAGCTTACTTTAGAGATTAAATATTAGATTTTTGTCTTCTAGTCATTGAATATGAGTTTAATTATCATTTCTTCTTCTGTTTCTTCTATTCCAAGCATGAGTAGCTAAATTTCTAACTAGGGTTGTGACCCAACCCTAGTGTGTAAACCTAATGGGTGTTTAATTTATTGCTTGTTTATGGTTGAGTGTTGATTATTTAGCCTCGTTCTTGCTTTTTATTGCAGAATTAATGGTTACAAATATTAGCTCATGCCTATTTGACTTGGTCTCTACTTGAGAAAGAGAGACTTAGTCTAGAATAACTTGGTTAACAAGAATTTGGGATGAAATCAAGAGATTGATAGTCCCAATTAAAGGATTGAACCTAGAGATAATAAAACCCGTCTTGAGCAATTTATCAACTGATTTTTTCATTACCCATTTGGACTTAAGAAATACAAATTGGGCAAAATCGCTCTCTTACCAATAGGCATTGAGTGGGTAATTGAGAGTTGATAGCTATAATACACCCCGACCAACGAAACAAGTCATAAAGTTCACAACCCGTTAGGCAAACACCTAGGTGAAGGTCATAGCCCTAGGTCTTTTTACAATATTTGAAAACAAACCAAAAATAATATTTCCTAGTTTCATATTTTTAGAATTGCAATCTTTAGCACAATTTTGGAAGCAAAACACAACCATATTTGTGGAAGTGCAATTTAGATACCTCACGTGCTTAGTCCAAATATATACCACTAATCCCAATCTCATAGCTCCCTGTAGAATTCGACCCCGACTCTGTTGGGTATTACAATTGCATCGACCATTTTACCACCCCGAATAGAGGGTGTGACTTGGACGACATCAGCCATAAAAATATCATCCTCCTCGGGCTCGTCCTTGAGCCGAAGGAGTGAGTCCGAGTCCGGTACTCGGGAATTGGAGCCTTTCTTTGGCCTACGAGCCACTCTCCTTTTGGATTCACTGCTGAGCTCGGGGAGCCCGAAGCCTTTCTTTTCTTCTTCTTCTTTTCCCCCACTGCAGCCCCGAGCTACCCCAAAGCGGAGGGATCAACGGATGAGGGCATGTCCTCGTTTCCTTCTAAGGGCCTAAGATCAGTGGTCTTAGGCAAGCCTGCCAAAAGAAAAGAGAAGAAATGAGAGCATGGTTCTAAAAAGGGAGCCTAATGTTACTTATTCGAGAGAGGGATCTTACCGTGAGAACGGACTTCCCATCGGCCCTTCGAGAGTTAGAGCCATGTGTGCTCAGAATAAGGCATCTGCGAACAAATGCCCTCGATCCACTCCTTGAACCGAGTAATGGCATTTGGGACTCGAGCAACAGCTGCACCACCACAAGTACCAGTGAGGAAAGAGAAGATAAACATAAGATCGACATTTAAAGGAAAGCAGTGCTTACGTGATGCATTCTACCTCTCGGGGAATTGTAACGACCCGGCCGGTCGTTTCGAGAGTTATAGCACCATTTTCTACTTTTTTATTGGTCTTGAGCTGTATTTTCACTTACCGGGTTAGTTGGTTCGGGTCCAGAGTAGTTTTGGAGTGAATTGAGACACTTAGTTTCTTATGAGAAGGTTTAAGTTGGAAGAGTTGACCGGATGTTGACTTATGTGTAAACGACCTTGGATTTTGATTTTGATGATTTCGTTAGCTCTGTTAGGCGATTTGGACTTGGGAGCGCGTTCGGAGTGTGATTTGGAGGCCCGCAGTAGAATTAGGTTTGAATTGACGAAAGTTGGAATTTTGGCGATTTTGGTCGGCAGTGGAAATTTTGATATCGGGGTCGGATTGGATTTTTTGAAGTTGGAGTAGGTTCGTGGTGCCATTTTTGACTTGTGTGCAAAATTTGAGGTCATTCAGATGTGGTTTAGTGGGTTTCGGCATCGTTTGTGGAATTCGGAAGTTTAGAAGTTATTAGGCTTGAATACGAGTGTAATTTGGTGTTTTGATGTTGTTTTAGGCAATTCGAAGGTTCGACTAAGTGTGTATGATGTTATGAGATATGCTGGTATGTTCGGTTGAGGTCTCGAGGGCCTCGGGTTGATTTCGGGTGATTAACGGAATAAGTTTGGAAATTGGAGGAGTTGCTAAAGTTGGAACTCAGCTGTCATAACCGCACCTGCGGAGTGGGAGCCGCAGGTGCGAAGCGGAGAAGGAGCCGCAGAAGCATCCAAGGTTGAGCTGGGCAAAGGGCGCAGGTGCGATGGCATTCCCTCACCTGCGGAGGTCGCAGAAGCGGACCCAAGGGTGCAGGTGCGAGGCGTGACCGCAGAAGCGTGATGAATTCCGCACCTGCGTAAGCGCAGATGCGGTCTTGAGGCCGCACGAGTGAGGTCAGGATTTTAAGTTGGTTCCACACCTGCTATGGATTTTCCGTAGGTGCGGCATCGCAGAAGCAACATTTGGACCGCAGATGCGGTATTGCTGGGCAGAATGTATAAATAGAAGACTTCGCGAATTTTTGCTCATTTCCACCATTTTCAAGTCGGACTTTGGAGCTTTTGGGGAGAATTTTGAATGGGATTCAAGGATATTCATTGAGGTAAGTTTCTTGAGCTCTAATATCATTATCTATGGTGTTTTCTCGTTGATTCCCCCCCCCCGCCCCCTAATTAGTAGGTANTAATTTGTCAAATTCCTTTTCCCAAAGACACAATAGAATTCTGGAGTGTAAAATGCTATAGACCTTTTTTTTTGGGGGGGAGGGGGGAGGGGGTGGTTTTAATGCTCTAGACTCATTAACAAAAAAAGGCACGTTACAATAGAAACGTCCGCTGTTAGCATTATCCTTTTTTCATAATTTTTCTCATAATTGTCTCACCATTTTAAATTGTATACTACAAGATTGAATCTCAACCATAGAAAACGTGGGTAGACACATGGCAAAAATCAGCAATGCTATTGAACATTACTGGACAGAATTTCACTAGAGGGGATTCTTTCCCTAAATTTCTGTAGCGACCCGACCGGTTGTTTCGAGAGTTATAGCCCCGTTCCTCTCATTTTCTGCATCTTTTGCATTCTTCAGCTGTATTTTGACTTACCGGGTTAGTTAGTTCGGGTCCGGAGTCGTTTTGGAGTAAATTGAGGCACTTAGTCTCTTTTGTGAAGGATTAAGTTGGGAAAGTTGACCGGATGTTGACTTATGTGTAAACGATCTCGGATTTGAATTTTAATGGTTCCCTTAGATGATTTTGGACTTAGGAGCGCGTCCGGAATGTGATTTGGAGTTCCATGGTGGGATTAGGCATAAATTGGCGAAAGTTGAAATTTTGGCGATTTTGGCCGGGAGTGAAAATTTTGATATCGGGGTCGGAATGGAATTTCAAAAGTTGGAGTAGGTTCGTGATGTCATTTCCGACTTGTGCGCAAAATTTGGGGTCATTCGGACGTGATTTAGTAGGTTTTGGCGTCGTTTGTGAAATTTGAAAGTTTAGAAGTTCTTAGGCTTGAATCCGAGGGTAATTTGGTATTTTTATGTTGTTTTGAGTGATTCGAAGGCTCAACTAAGTTTGTATGGGGTTATACGACTTGTTGGTATGTTTGGTAGAGGTTCCGAGAGCCTCGGGTTAATTTCGGGTAATTGACGGAACAAGTTTGGAATTGGAGGATTGTTGAAGTTGAACTCAGCTGTCATAACCGCACCTGTGGTGTGGGAACCGCAGGTGCTATCCGCAGAAGCGGAGAAAGAGTCGCAGATGCTCAAGGCTGAGGTGGGATGGAACCGCAGGGGCGAATGATTGGTCGCATCTGCGAGCCTGCAGGTGCGAGACCTGGGGCGCAGATGCGGAAGAAGGGAGAATGGCAAGTTCCGCAGAAGTGGATGGATGTGCGCAGGTGCGCGCCCGCAGGTGCGGAACCTAGGGCACAGGTTTCGCGAGAGCGGATTTATGGCCGCAGGTGCGGATGACCTGGGAAGAAAGTATAAATAGCACACTTCGCGAATTTTGGTTCATTTCCACCATGTTCAAGTCAGTTTTTGGAGCTTTTGGAGTGATTTTGAAGGGAGATTCAAGGGGTTTTCAGTGAGGGTAAGTTGATTGAGCTCTAGTACTCCTATCTATGGTGTTTTCCCATTCTTTTATCAATTAATTAGTGGAAATTAGGGGTGAAATGAGGGATCAGGGCTTGGGATTTTGGAGGGTTTGATTTGAGGATTTGAGGGACCAAATGGAGTCAGATTTTGATAATTTCTCGTGAGTGAATGGGCTTTCTAGTTTTATGACTTTTGTCAGATTCCGAGACGTGGGCCCAGGGGCCGGGTTTGAGTGGATTTCGGGATTTGTGTCCAATTAAGTAATTTTTCTTGTGGAATTGGTTCCTTGGCCTATATTGATTGCATTGTATTGCTTTTGGCTAGATTCGGGACGTTTGGAGGCCGGCTCGAGAGGCAAAGAAGGCGCGGAATAGGATTTTGGCTTGATTGAGGTAAATAACCCTTCCAAACTTGGTTCTGAGGGTTCGAAACCCCGAACTATGTGTTATGTCATTAGTATTGAGGTGATGCACATGCCATGTGACGGGCGTGCACCGTGAGAATCGGGGCTTGGCTCATTCCATGGCACCGTTTAGTGACTCTTTCTTGCTGATATCCGTGTTTCCATCATGTGATTAAGTAAATGGCTCATGCTAGATATCATGTTAGGGATTCACGCCGATACTGTTGGGACCCCTAGTGGTCGTTTCTTGCTGTCATCTCACTAGTTTCATTGATATTCTGTACTCAGTCTTATTCATGCATTTCATATCATGTCTCAGTCTCAGTTATTATTTCTTGGCACATCATATCATTGTTCCGGGCTAGTTTTCATGGCCTTGTGAGCCCGTGTGTGAGACTGGAGAGTGGTGACTGAGTGAGGCCGAGATCCTGATTATGAGTGACATTTATGGGATCCGACAGCACGCCGCAGCGCTTATGTTGATGATTATGATAGCGCTTGGGCTGTAGGAGCGCCTTCGGAGTCTCCACACCCCCGGTGAGCGCAGATGATATTATTGAGGGATGGATTTCCCCGGACATGGATTTGTCCGAAGTATTGATATCTGGAGATGGATTTCTCCACAGGGTTGGATTACCCTTTTTCCTCGGTACCGGGTGACTTATAGTCAGTGATGAGTATGTTCTGGGATGGATTTCCCTGGGCCGGATTGCCATATACGGTACCGAGTGGTTGAGTATTTATATATACTAGAGATGGATTTTCCACAGGGTTGGATTGCCCTTTTTTCCTCGGTACTAAGTGACTTACAGTCAGTGTTGTATATGTTTCGAGATGGATTTCCCTGGGCCGGATGACCATAGTTAGTATCGAGTGGTTGAGCACTTACCTTATTACTTTGCTATCTATTGAACTGAAAGCATGCCTACGTTTTTGTATGTTGTTTCTATACTATCTGTTGAGGTTGAGTTCGTCACTACCTCTCAGTCCATAGTTTGGACGCGTTACTTACTTAGTTGGTGTACTCACGTTACCCCCTGCACCTTGTGTGTAGATCCAGGCACTTTTAGTCTCAGTGGCAGTCGATGATCGAGGCTTCAGGCTTTAGGATACTATCGAGGTATCCGCATGGCATTCGCATGCCTTGACTCTCCATCTCTATCTCTAGATGTATTTCAGTTGTTTCCTTGAACGTTGTAATAGACTATGTTTTCCTTTAGACGCTCATGCCCTCAATGACACCCTGGTTTTGGGCTAGATTGTATCTTATCTTGAAATTTCTTATGTTCAAACAATTTCTTTAAATGTTAAAAGCTTATGTTAAATGTTTTCAAACTTATTGTTGTTGTATTGTTTTGTTGAGTTGAGGCTGGCCTAGTTCCACGATAGGCGCCATCACGACGGGTTGAGTTTTGGGTCGTGACAAGAATGGTTTGAACTCGAAAGGGATCAAGTCTCTTCACCCGAACGAAGCGTCCCTACCAGCCCCGATCCCGGTGCTCATCGATGCTCGAGAATGGGGCTTTGCTGGCTCGGCGTGTGAGATTTATTAGTCCCCCTCAGAAGATTCGGGGACTTTATAGGCGGAGTAGGTGATTGATGGTGAACCGACGGGATTCGGTTTTGTTCATGAAATATCGAAGAAGGATCACGATCCTCCACAGCTACGGATGGATCTGACCGTAGACTACTTCGTACCTCTTACAGAAGTCTAGAATAACCGAGTACACCGGGGCCTACTACGTCCTTACCTACCCAGTTGTAGTACTTTCAGACCTCGGGAAGACCTTTTTCGGTGATTGAGCATATATATCTTGATGCCACCTCACCCCGTCCCTGTACCGACGAGGGCATTTCAACCTTGAAATCATCAGCAACTGAACAACCCCCGGGGACGAACATTTTCAAGGGAGGTTTGGGAGTCGGTTCGTCAGTATCCGCGTCAGGAGGGGACGTCTCAAGGATGACTATATCGGGAGTGACCTTGTCGATTTCAGCGATCGGCTGTGAAGAAGAAGAAGCGACTTGTTAAGGAACAGATTTGGAAGTTTTAGCCATTGTTATCTGGAAAAAGCTTGAAAAATAGGAAGAAAGGTTGAAAGAGGAAGAATCAAGTGCACCGATTTGGGTGAAAACTAGGTAAAAACTTGTAACTTACTGAGAAGTCCTGAAGAACAGAGGTAAAAATATGAGACTACAAAGAGGGATAGTGATAGCCTGAAAACTCGTAGGTAGAAGCTTGGTCAAAAGGTAAAAATGTATGAAGGATGAAAGTATTTATAGAGGTTTCGTGTTGTTTCGCCTTCAAGGATGACCTGCCGATGGCTGACACGTGTTCGAAGTCATAACGACACAACAGACGGGACGTTTCGGATTCTTTGTCGTTTCTGTAGTAGCATATAGAAGAAGGAATCAAAGTGCGTATGTCGTTTCTCATCGTCTCAGTAAACCTACTCTCTGAGAAACGAGGGGAATATCTGTATACGGGTGAAATCGAGCTCGTTAGACACCTCGGTTCTCGGTGAAGTAAACGGAGCCCCTCAAGTCTGGGTCCGGGAAAAATACCTGCCCTCGGAAATATCGGGGCCACGTCCCCCAGGTCCGATTCGAATCCCAAAGCTTCGGAGAACATTACCAGATAATTGAGCACGACTAACAAAGGACCGTGATATCTGTGCCCAACCGAATGTCACGGCGTGAATCTCGGCCCATATAGGCAGAAAATCAGTGATTAGGAAAACGAAAATTTTTTATCTTTTATGGAATTGTACTTAGGGTAAAACTTTCCTACTATATAAAGCGGAGTCTAAATATTCATTAGACACTTTTTTAACACGCATATCAAGGCAATATACTGTTATTTTTCTCTGTTCTTACTTTTGTTCATCAAGTTTTCTATTATTGTGAGCCCGAGACCGAAGGCAGACACTACATTAAGCTATCACTGAGTCCGGGATCACTCCCGCTATTGGTTTGGCAATTTATTACGCCCTTTATTTATTTAATCTAACGCTATTGTTCGTTTGTATTGAGTTAATCCACATATCTTTAAAACCACTTACAAATTTAATTGTTATCCGTTATTTAGGGTAAACAAAAGTCTAAAATTAAATTATTTCTAAAGATAAAATATAAATTTTTATTGTTACAGACTAATAAGAAAAGAATCATAAAATGGAATAGAGTGAGTTCCATTTCTCAAGTTTTAGGTGCATTAAACTTATTCATCTGATGATTACACAATTCACAATCTTCTGCAGAGACAAAATTGAGTTAAGCCCGTTTTAAACCCAATAAAGAACTGGTGGAATGGAAATGTATTCATTTCTAACTTAAAATTTCACGCGTATATCCCATTTTCAAGTTTCTTGACTATTTATATGTTTATTCTTGAAATAACTAGTGCAAATAAAAAAATGGAATTACACTTTTTTATCCTTGCAGGCTTACACATACTGCTTCCTTTTATTTGGTTCGTTTGGCCAACAGATGATGGCACACTCAAAAGGTTTTAGCACAGTGTTAAGAGCATGCCAAATTGGTACCTACATTAACATATCAAGGCAGTATTTAGCATAAAATTCCCTGGTGGATCTAACTTCAACTTTTGACTTATTATTAGAAAAAATAAAGAATTAAATGGTAATTTACTAGCATTCGTTGTTTACGGCAAATTAATAAAAGTATAATATGTGGTTGCACATAGAATTTTATTACTTAATTGTGATTACTTAAATTTAATTGGTTTGATATAAATAACGGACGCGGGTAAATATTATCCAAGCTAAAGTTCCATCAGAATTCTTCTCTTTCATTGGTTTGATCATTGCTACTTGCCACGTATATAGAAAAAGTTTTACTGGAAAGTGTAATTTTTTCGAAAGTGAATATTCTTTGTCCTTTTCTCTCGGGCAAAGTAAAGGGTGCTTACGTATTTTCGCATGGACTATCAAGCAGATCTCCGAATGCAGTGTGGTGGTTATGGGTGAAGCAGAGTAAAAATTTATATATAAAAATTCATTAAAATTGTAAAATAATAGATTTGACACCCGAGGAAAACAAAAAAAGGTATTTTTCAAGGCGGATATGCAGGTATAATTCAGTTTTATGCTGCCAAGGTTATTATTGTCAAATAAAGTTCAATAACTGTTATAATTAATTAGATATAAAGTGCTTTGACTAAATTAGAGGTGAAGAACATGCCCATTAGGTATATAAGATGACCTGGATTTTAACAATTATTTAGTTTTACGCAGTATTTTCAGATTAATTATTGGTAGGTCAGTTCAGTATTTGTAGTTTTTCACTAATTTTTACTTGGTTCCTCTTAGGGATTTCGAGCTTATTAAATATTTTTATCCTATTACTCTCATTATTTTTATATTGTAGGATGACTAAAACCTTTCAACAACTTCAAAAGTTTCGCAACACTAGAATTCTACATGTAAAAGTGCCAGTACTGCAGGTTTATAATTATTACTTCCAAAAATTCTATTCTTTGTAGACTGATAGAAATATAATGCACAGTCTTTTCTTCCCAAAATGCCACGAACTGTTGAAAGTATCCCTAAGATCTTATGATAATAAGAGGTCAATGACAATATTTGTCAAATACGTGACAAGATTTTAATTTTGTAGGTGTGTGATTGATAATCATTTCCAATGATTGGGATTACGTTAATTTTAGGTATAGAAATCATATAAGAGAAGCATCTTCTGTTCTAAGTATGATTTCCTACTCGTTCATTGCACCAAATCTTGGCGCTGGATTCGCAATTCTTTCTTCTGTCAATGATCATGATTTTGTAATCAGTTTACAGTTTTCATCCACATGGGATTTAAGTAATTTATTTTGATGCACAATCCTTGCATTTGAATTCTGTAACAATCCGGTCGGTCATTTTGAAAGTATTAGCCCCCATCCTTTATTTATTGCTCCCTCTATCTTATTTTATGGTTACTTGACTTGCCCGGGTGCTTGATGTCGGGTTGGGAGAGTTTTGGAGTGAAATGGGACACATAGTCCCTAAGTTTGAAGTTTGAGTTGTAAGAGTTGACCATAGATTGACTTGTGCGAAGACCACTCCAGAATGGAGTTTCATCCATTCCAATAGCTCCGTATGGTGATTTTGGTCTAAGGAACGTGACGGATGTTGATTTGGAGGCCTGTATGTCATTTCGGCGTTAATTGGCAAAATTTGAAAAATTGGAAGATTTTTAGGAAGTTTGACCGGGAGTGAACTTTTTTATATCGGGGTTGGATTCCGATTCTGGAAGTTGGAGTAGGTCCGTAATGTCAAATGTGACCTGTGTGCAAAATTTTGGATCAATCGGACGTGATTTGATAGGTTTCAGTATCGAATGTGGAAGTTAGAAGTTTATAAGTTCATTAAACTTGAATTGGGGTGCGATCCGTGGTTTTAGCGTTGTTTGATGTGATTTGAAGGCTCGACTAAGCTCGTATGATGTTTTAGGACTTGTTGGTAGGTTGGTTGAGTTCCCGGGGGTCTCGGGTGGATTTCTGATGGTTAATGGATTGAAAATTTGACTTAGAAGGTTGCTGAAGATTTGCTGGTGGCCAGTTCTGGTTTTTTTCTTTTATGCGATTGCGAAGTTCTGAGACTAGCAATTGTGGTTTTTGTTCTACGCGATCGCGTGGGAATTTCCCCGATCGCGTAATGTAAACTCATGCGCATAACTTAAATATTCAAAATCGAGGGTTTTCTCTCATTTTCATTTTTGTGATCTTGAGAGATCGGATTAAGGCGAAATTTTGGGGGATTTTCAGAGAAAACATTCGGGTAAGGATTCTTGACTCATTTTTGATTATATTCTACTAATATATCATTAATTTCTTCATTTAAGTAAGGATTTGGGTTGAGAAATTGGGGGGGAGAGGGGGGAAGGTGTAAAGTTCTTAGGCCAAATTTTGAGGTTTTGATCGAGGTTTTGGTATCACAATTGAGTAATTTTGGTATGGGTGGACTCGTGGTTGAACGGTTGTTCAAATTTTGTGGCGTTTACTCGATTTCGAGACATGGGCCTGGGTCGACTTTTTGGGGCGATTTTCCAATTTCTTGTTAAAGTCATGACTTCATTATTAAGATTAGTTTCTTATAGTTATATTTATAGTATGTAATTACTTTTGGCTAGATTTGGGCTGTTCGGAGTCGGAAAGTCGAGGGCAAGGCATTCTTATTGATTGATTGAGCGAGGTTTGAGGTAAGTGACTTGTCTAACCTTTTGTGGGGAAAATCCCCTTAGGATTTGGTACTGTTGTAATAATTGTGATATGTGAGTGTCGTGTAGGCGAGGTAGCGAGTGTGTACACGGGCTAAATATTGAAATTCCCGATCTTTGCTAATTAATTTCCTTTTTTTTATGCCTTAATTGAGTTATTCTAGCACGTGTAGTCATCATATTTAGCGTAAGCTCATATGGTGAGGGATTGCCCCAGACTTAGGAGGGGTTCACCTCCACAGACTACTCAGGCTTCGCGTGCTCCATCGGGTCGCCCTAGAGGGGGAGGCCAAGCCAGATATTATGCTATTCCTGCTCGGATGGAGGCAGTTACATGCTACTCTGTCAATACAGGTATTGTTCCAGTTTGTCATAGAGATGCATCAGTCTTATTTAATCCAGGATCCACTTATTCCTATGTGTCATCTTATTTTGCTCTGTATTTGGGTGTATCCCCGTGATTCTTTGAGTTCTCCTGTCTATGTGGCTACACCTGTGGGGGATTCTATTGTTGTTGATCGTGTGTATCAGACGTGTTTGGTTGTTCTTAGTGGTTTTAAGACCAGAGCCGATTTATTATTGCTCAGTATGGTAGACTTTGATATTATTTTGGGCATGGACTAGTTGTCGCCCTATTATGCTATTCTTGATAGTCACGCCAAGACCGTGACGCTGGCTATGCCAGGATTACCACGATTAGAGTGGAGAGGTACCTTAGATTACACTCCTACCAGAGTTATTTCATTTCTAAAGGCTCAGCGGATGGTTAAGTAGGGGTGTGATGTGTATCTAGCTTATGTGAGAGATGTTAGTGTTGATACTCCTACCGTGGAGTCAAGTCTGGTAGTGAGGGATTATCCAGATGTATTTTCAGCAGATCTTTCGGGCATGCCGCCCGACAAAGATATCGACTTTGGTATTGATTTGTTAATGGGCACTCAGCCCATCTCTATTTATCCATATCGTATGGTCCCACCAGGGTTGAAGGAGTTAAAGGAACAGTTAAAGGAGTTGCTTGATAAGGGTTTCATTCGGCCTAGTGTGTTTCCTTGGGGTGCTCCAGTCTTGTTTGTGAAGAAGAAGGATAGTTTAATGATTATTGCCAACTGAATAAGGTTACAATGAAGAACATGTATCCATTGCCTCGTATTGATGACCTATTTGATCCATTACAGGGTTCTAGGGTGTTTTCCAAGATTGCTTGTGTTCAGGCTATCATCAGTTGAAGATTCGGGAGCAAGATATCTCGAAGACTGCCTTCAAGACTCGGTATGGTCACTACGAGTTCCTTGTGATGTCAATTGGGCTGACCAACGGCCCAACAACATTCATGCATTTGATGCACGGTGTATTCCAGCCTATCTTGACTCATTCATCATTGTGTTTATTGACAACATTTTGGTGTATTCTCGGAGTCGAGAGGATCATGAGCAGCACTTGAGGACTGTGCTCCAAACCTTGAGAGAAAAGAAGTTATATGCAAAAAATTTAAAGTGTGAGTTCTGGCTAGATTCAGTGGCATTTTTGGGTCACGTAGTATCGAGAGAGGGGATCAAGGTTGATATGAAGAAGGTTAAAGCAGTGCAGAGTTGGCCCAAACCGTCCTCAGCTACGGAGAATTAGAGTTTTCTTGATTTGGCGGGGTATTACCATCGATTTGTTGGGGGGTTCTCATTTATTGCAGCACCTATGACCCGGCTGACCCAGAAGAGTGCTCCATTCAGTTGGACAGAGGAGTGTGAGGAGAGCTTTCAAAAGCTCAAGACTGCTTTGACTACAGCCCCATTATTGGTATTGCCTACAGGTTTGGGGGTCTTATACTGTATATTGTGATGTGTCACGTATTGGTCTCGACGCGGTGTTGATGCAGGACGGTAGAGTGATTGCCTACGCGTCTAGACAGCTGAAGGTGCATGAGAAGAACTATCATATCCACGACCTTGAGTTAGCAGTTATTGCTCATGCCTTGAAGATTTGGCCGCTCTATTTGTACGGTGTCCCTTGTGAGATCTATACTGATCATCAGAGTCTGCAGCATCTGTTCAAACAAAAGGACGTTAACTTGCATCACCGGAGGTAGTTAGAGTTGCCTAAGGACTATGATATCACCATTTTATACCATCCCGGGAAGGCCAATGTAGTGGTTGATGCCTTGAGTCGTAAGGCGGAGAGTTTGAGCAGTCTAGCATATCTACCAGGTAGCAGAGAAGCCATTGGCATTGGATGTTCATGCCTTGGCCAACCAGTTTGTTAGGTTGGATGTTTTTGAGCCGAGCCAAGTTTTGGCTTGTGTGGTTTCTCAATCTTCTCTTATTGATCGTATCAGGGAGAGTCAGTATGATGACCCTCATATTCTTGTACTTAAGGACATGGTTCAGCATAGTGATGCCACGGAGGTCACTATTGGAGATGACGGTGCATTGAGGATGCAGGGCAGGCTATGTGTGCCTAATATAGATGGTTTGCGTGCATTAATTCTCCAAGAGGCCCACAGCTCATTGTACTTTATTCATCCAAGTGCCGCGAAGATGTATCAGGAGTTGAGGCAGCATTATTGGTGGAGGAGAATGAAGAAGGACATTGTGGAGTATGTTAGTCGGTGCCTAAATTGTCAGCAGGTGAAGTATGAGCATCAACGGCCAGGTGGATTGCTTCAGAAGCTAGAGATTCCGGAGTGGAAATAGGAGCGGATCACTATGGATTTTGTTGTTGGGCTTCCACGAACTCGGAGGAAGTTTGATGTAGTTTGGGTGATTGTGGATAGGTTGACCAAGTTAGCTCAATTCATTCTAGTGGTGACTACTTATTCTTCTAAGCAGCTAGCTCGAGTTTATATTCGCGAGATTATCAGGATTCATGGCGTGCCGGTATCCATCATCTCTGACCTGGGTACGTTGTTTACATCGCTGTTCTAGAGAGCCGTACAATATGAGTTGGGTACTCGGGTTGAGTTGAGCACAACATTTCACCCTTAGACGGATGGACAGTCCGAGCGCACTATTCAGATATTGGAGGATATGCTCCGTGCATGTGTGATGGAGTTTGGGGGTGCTTGGGATCAGTTCTTGCCACTTATGGAGTTTGCCTACAACAACAGCTACCAGTCAAGCATTCAGATGGTCCCGTTTGAGGCTTTGTATGGTAGACGGTGTCGGTCTCCAGTGGGTTGGTTTGAGCCGGGCGAGGCTAGGCTATTGGGTACAGACTTGGTTCATGATGCTTTGGAAAGGTTAAATTGATTCAGGATTAACTTCGTACAGCCAATCCAAACGGAAGAGTTATGCGGACTGAAAGGTTCGCGATGTTGCATTCATGGTTGGGAGTGGGTCTTGCTCCAGGTTTCGCCCATGAAAGGTGTTATGAGGTTCGGGAAGAAGGGCAAGTTGAGCCCTAGGTATATCGAGCCTTTGAGATTCTTGAGAGAGTTGAAGAGGTGACTTACAGACTTGCACTACCACCTAGTCTAGCTACAATTCATCCAGTATTCCATATTTCTATGCGCCAGAAGTATCACGGCGATCCGTCTCATGTGCTAGATTTCAGCTCAGTTCAGTTGGACAAGGATTTATCTTATGTTGAGGAGCCGGTGGCCTTTTTGGACAGGCAGGTTCGAAAGTTGAGGTCGAAGAATATCACTTCAGTGAAGGTTCGGTGGAGGGGTCAGCAAGTCGAGGAGGCAAATTGGGAGACTGAGCATGATGTGCGCAGCCGTTACCCTCTTCTTTGCACCACTTCAGGTATGTCTCTATACTCATTCGAGGACGAACATTAGTTTTAAAGGGGGAGGATGTAACGACCCAGCCGATCATTTTGAGAGTATTAGCCCCCTATTTATTGCTCACTCTGTCTCATTTTATGGTTATTTTACTTGCAGGGGTGCTTGGTGTCGGGCGGGAGATTTTCGGAGTATAGTCCCTAAGTTTGAAGTTTGAGTTGTAAGGGTTGACCGTAGTTTGACTTATGCGAAGACGACTCCGGAATGGACTCTCGTTAGTTCTAATAGCTCTGTATGGTTATTTTGGTCTTAGAAGCGTGTCCGGATGTTGATTTGGAGGCCCATAGGTCATTTCGGCATTAATTCGCGAAAGTTGGAAAATTAGAAGATTTTTGGGAAGTTTGCCGGGAGTGAACTTTTTGATACCGGGGTCGGATTCCGATTCCGAAAGTTGGAGTGGGTCCTTAATGTCAAATGTGACTTGTGTGCAAAATTTGGGGTCCATCGGACGTGATTTGATAGGTTTCGGCATCGAATGTGGAAGTTAGAAGTTTATAAGTTCATTAAGCTTGGATTGGGGTGCGATATGTGTTTTTAGCGTTGTTTTATGTGATTTGAAGGCTTGACTAAGTTCGTATGATGTTTTACGACTTGTTGGTAGGTTTGGTTGAGGTCCTGGGGGCCTCGGATGGATTTCAGATGGCTAACGGATTGAAAATTTGACTTAGAAGGTTGCTGAAGATTTGCTGGTGTCCAGTTCTGGTTTTCTCTTATGCGATCGCGAAGGGTAGGCCGCGATCGCGAAGTTCTAAGACTGGTAGGCGTGGTTTTTTTGCTATGCGATCGCGTAGTTTGGTAAGTCAGTGAACCGCGAACGCGTGTGTGGTGTCGCGTTCGCGTTGTAGAAAGTGGAGGCCTGGGAGGTGGATGAATTGCTCTCTACGGTCGCGAACTGGTGCACGCGATCTTGTTGGTTGGAGAAGTTTCTCACCGCGTTCACGAACAGTCTTCTGTGTTCGCGTAGAAGTGTTTTAAGCTGATGGAATTTTTGTTCTACGCGATCACGTGGGAATTTCCGCAATCGTGTAGTGTAAACACTTGGGTAGAACTTAAATATTCAAAATCAAGGGTTTTCTCTTATTTTCATTTTTGGGACCTTCGGAGCTCGGATTAAGGCGAAATTTTGGGAGATTTTCAGAGAAAATATTTGGGTAAGGATTCTTGACTCATTTTTTATTATATTCCACTAATCTATCATTAATTTCTTCATTTAATTAAGGATTTGGTTTGAGAAATTGGGGGGGCAAAGGTGTAAAGTTCTTAGGCAAAATTTTGAGGTTTTGATCGAGATTTTGGTATCACAATTGAGTAATTTTGGTATGGGTGGACTCGTGGTTGAACGGGTGTTCGAATTTTGTGACTTTTACTCGATTTCGAGACCTGGGCCTGGGTCGACTTTTTGGGGCGATTTTCTAACTTCTTGTTAAAGTCATGACTTTATTATTAAGATTAGTTTCTTATAGTTATATTTATAGTATGTAATTACTTTTGGCTAGATTTGGGCCGTACGGAGTCGGAAAATCGAGGGAAAGGCATTCTTATTGATTGATTGAGCGAGGTTTGAGGTAAGTGACTTGTCTAACCTTGTGTGAGGGAAATCCTCTTAGGATTTGGTACTGTTGTAATAATTGTGATGTGTGAGTGTCGTGTAAACGAGGTAACGAGTGTGTACACGGGCTAAATATTAAAATTCCCGATCTTTGCTAATTAGTTTCCTTTTTTTTATGACTTAATTGAGTTATTCTAGCACGTGTAGTCATCATGTTTAGCGTAAGTTCACATGTCTACGTGTCTCATCTCTTAATTGCAATTTGTGCAACATGTTTAGTTGAATTACCTGCTTCCATGATTCTGTATTCGTTCTTTATTTGTAGGATTCCTTGCTTGTAAGTCATTGTTTCATTTACTACGTGTTGACTTTCGTGATTCTTGTTGAGATGACTGTTTGGTTGTGGCACGGGGTTTCTTTCATGCGGAGTGTTATTGGCACAAGATTTCTGTCGTGCACAGTATTATTGGCGCGAGGTTTCTTCCGTGCAGAGTATTATTGGCACGAGGTTTCTGTCGTGCGAAGTGTTATTGGCACGAGGTTTCTTCTGTACAGAGTGTTATTGGCACGAGGTTTCTTACGTGCAAGTGTTAATGGCACGAGGTTTCTTCCGTCCGGAGTGTTATGTGGCACGAGGTTTCTGCCGTGTGGAATGTTATTGTGCACGAGGTTTCTGCCGTTCCGTTACTGTTTTTCTCCATTTGTTGTATTGTTTGTTGCTGTTGTTGTTCCTTACTTATAAGATGTTCGTTCCCTTATGTGTTGTAATTGTCTTCTTTTTTCCCCGTTTTGTTGCTTTTCCGTACATTCTTATTGTTTCATTAACCTGCCATTTATTTTTATCATTTCACCTTCTGCCTTATTTTTTTATATTCCAGTAGGGCCCTACCGAGGTTAGGCTTGGCACTTACTGGGTACCGTTGTCGTGTACTCATACTATGCTTCTGCATATGTTTTTGTGCAGACCCAGGTACGTCTTATCAGCCTCAGTAGTAGAGCGTTGTGTTGCTATTTGGAGACTTCAAGATATATCTGCCAGCGTCCGTAGACCTCGGAGTCCCCCTCTATCCTTATTATGTTGTTTTCCTTATTCACTTTAGACTCAGACGTATAGAGATATTTATTTCCTTTAGAGCTCGTGGCTTATAACTACTGGGTTTTGGGAGTTGTTCTTGTTCTGAGTTGCAGATTTACTTGTACATGTCGAGCGGCAGTTTCCAGTTATATATATATCTGTTAATGTTGAGGTTTAGTCGTTATATCAGTTCTTTCCGCATAATCGTAAGGCTTACCTAGTCTTAGAGACTGAGTGTCGTTACGAAATCCTAAGGAGGGAAACTTGGGTCGTGACAAGTTGGTATCAGAGTTCTAGGTTCATTGGTGTTATGAGTCACAAGCAGGTTTAGTGGAGTCTCGTGGATTGGTACGGAGATGTTTGTACTTATCTTTGGGAGGCTATGAAACTATTAGGAAAATTTTCACTTCTTTGATTCCTTGTCGTTCGAAATTGTTGACTTCAGGGTTCTAAACTTCTGTCTTTTCATTCTCTCACAGATGGTGAAGACACATACAGTCGGATCAGTTGACTAGACACCCATGCCCCTTGCTAGAGCCGCGATAGGCCGGGGTAGAGGTCGAGGACATCCACGTAGTGCAGCCAGAGCACCCGCACGAGCTATTACAGAGGAGCTACCAGTAGCTCCAGTTGGAGCGCAGGCACCTGATAAATAAGTCAAGTCTTATATAAATAAGTCTTACTCCATATAAATAAGTGTAAACATTATATACTAGTGTGATAGTTGAAAAATTACCATTCTTAAGATAAATTGTTGTCTCAACTTAGGTTATTTTGAAGTTTTCTCGTGAATCTTTCCATAGTTGACCACTCTAATATCCTAGGATAAAGTGTTGTCAGTAAAAGATAGGCCAGGAGAGGGAAAAAAAAAAGGAGCTTTTAGAGGGCGCATGTGATCTGCTATTTTGGAAAAGCTAAAGAAATGGGGACCTTTCGGCTTTTCTGCCAACAGATAATTGGCACGCCGAAATGGATTAGCACACTGTTTTACTGTCAAAAGTAACCCAATTTTACCTTTATGAAGTCTTTTAAACAACCTCCTGCCTTGCCTTGAGATTTGAGGTTTATTTCATTTTTTTTAACACCTTCAATCATTATAATTTCACTCTTATAAACCGGTATATTTGTAGGTCAATGTAGGATATAGCCAAAATTAAATCATCTCAAACGAAAGCTTTTCTCTTTCTATCCTTAATGCTATTTACATCTTTTGAGTAATATTATCATTTCTTAATCTTATATAATTGCATATTCATCTTATATCTGCAACACTCATTTTGTAAATATGTTAGACGTTAGCGTCCAATATTTACTACCATATAACATTATCAATATTATAGTTATTTTGTAGAACTTACACTTTGGTATGCATCTACTACTAGTTCTTTCGGCATAAAGAAAAAGAAGACAATTTATATATGTATCAAAATGTGTTTATTTAGTATAACTAAGTAATAAAGTCAAAATGTTGACATCATAGCTGAGTGATAAAGCTTATAAGAAACACAAGCGCATGTAATTATTCATTTGGTTGATCTGTACGCAGTGGCTATTGTGTACCATGTCTCTCTATATATATATATAGTTACAGGCCGGCCACCAAGAAAGATTAGGTGTTAATATCTTATTTTTAACTTGAATTCATGTTTAGACAATAGTCTGTCTCCTTTGATATGCTCACTTGTCTCAAGTACACTAGCAGCTCACTATCAGACAGACAGCTCATTTCAACCTTTTTTGACTACATGCAATTAATTGTTTGCTTTTGGACCACTAAATCAAAATTACGTACAATAATGCTAACAACAACATCTTCATTTGTATTGTCGAAACATGTCCTAAGTCACAAGTTATTCTTGGGCCCACGAGACAGGGCCGGCTCTAATGCCTGGTTTAATAAGGTGTGTGCCTTAGGCCCCCAAATTTGAGAGGTCCCATTTTTTTAGAAATAATTGGTATATAATAATTTAAATAAAATAAAATTTAGAGTTTTAGTACAAAAGTAGACTTTTTCATATAAAACGAAAGAAATTTTCTAGATATGTAAATAAAGTAATCGTTTGGCTTATTTAAAAATGGGTGGTATGAAAATATTTTCTAACGTGTGAATTGAAATTGATTTGACGAGAAAAAATAGTACAGTAGAAGATACTATATACTCAGTCAAATAAAACGGCTTGATTCTTTTTCAAATGTTTATATTGCTTATAAAATAGTGTTATTAGCTCCTATAACAGTTTCCTCAACGATAACAATCTTTTTAAAATTAAAATTGATAAAATCTAAGATAAATAATGTTTCAAGAAAGATTGAATGGGTTGACTATAATATCAATTGAAAAGGAATTATTAGAATAAATTGATTAAAAAAAAATTATTAACAACTTTGGATCTCAAAAAACTCGAAGAATAGACTTCAAATAAAAGTATATATTAGAATCTTTCAAAAATAATTTAGGCCTCATATTAAAATTTGGCTTTAGGCCACATATGAGCTTGAGCTGCATATGCCACGAGATAATATTTCTTTGGTACGTTTCTTGACGTATGAATTGTTTCTGGTTGAATTAATATTTTACATTTTATCATATGGGAATTATACAACTTTGTAGTGGAGGTTTCTTGTTTTGTGTGCTATGGTGCTATTTTTGACCTATTCTTTTTGTAATTGGACTTTGTTCATAGTGCTTCTTGGCTGCTCCATGATCGGATGTTTCTTTAATTCTTAACCAGCAATTTTCTTTAATATTTCATTTTTCTGATTGGAAAACATATTTCAGATCATGTCTATAGAGTCTATGTAAGATTTCTGTCAAACAACCCCTAAAACTTACATTACTTTGATCTGTTAAATATGCTATTAAGCTATAAATACTTTATTATGATCAGCAAAGTGGAGCCTCATATCAGATTTTAAGGCATATTTAAAGTCATATTACTTTACAACTGGAAATCCCCAGGCCAGGGCTTAAACCACCTCAATGGCAGACAATCTGTACATGCAACTCTTCCAAACGCAGAGACATCCAGAATTTAGACGCAGTGAATTTTGTGTTAAAGATTCTGTGGGTTCTAATATCAATATATTTAACTATATTTATACTTATTTTTGCATGTATAGTCCGGAAAATCTGGTTCTGTTGAACCCGAAAATCTGATGTTGTGTCCAGTCGAACATACACAACCATACCAGCATTTTCTCCAAGACACAGCCACCACATCCAGCTCCAATAATGTCTGCAAAATTCTAGCATACCTAGTACCAAAATAAAATTAAAGAAGAGGAAACGAGAGTTGGTATACAAAGCAACAGATTCATATTATATTGACCCTTCTCTTAACTCATCAATTTTTCCATACAAAACTCTAGAGATACTGACCTTAACTTTTTTTTTTTTTTAATTGAAGCCAGTTTCACCTCAGGCTATATTGACCTGTAGGTGGTAGGGGGTTCGGCATTGACCCCTACCTCATATATTAATATCCAAAAAGCGAACACATGAAGGAGGGGATATGAGACCTTACCTCCTCAAATTGCACTTGTGAACTGGGCATTCCCAATTCAGTACACTTTTAAGCTAAAAAAAAAAAGACTGCACTAGTGTCTCAGTACCAGTAACAGCCAAGAAATTTTGGTCTTGATGTTAATACTACAGCTAGGGTTGCATTATGTACCAAAAAATTAGCATGGGAAAAACTCGTCCTATTACACTGTAACTGTTGGGCTCATGCCCATGTTGTCCAGCCAAAGGCCCATTGGCCTAATCCTATTCTCTTTTGGTTTTCATTCCTATTTGGAATTGGATTCGGTTTATTCCTATTTTGAGTGGGTTTTGACTTTAAGAGAAAGCACCACTCATGATCTATAAATAGGACAACCTTGGAGAATTATTCTATGCACATAAGAGTGGTTTAGAGAGAGCTTTCATCAAGAGAGAAGAGAGAAGAAAAGTATTTGTTTTGCTGCAGATTTTTATTCCGACCAGCCAATTTCAAATCACGTTTTGCGATTCGTTAACGATTGGATCGGGCTGAAATTTTGGCTGAGTGTTCGTAACATCTTGGTCTTGGATTTGAACGGTGGAGATCGGATTTGGAGGCTCGTAGCATCTGATTTCGAGCCTCGAACAACAGCTTCATTTTTGTGGATTATACTCTTTCTTCAATTGATTAGTTGTTGCTATTGTTGCTCCGTGTTTGGCCCTTGTTGTGTAGCCAATTTGGAGAACTTTTGTAACCCTCTTATTGTTATAGTGGAGCTTTTTGGATCTTTGTGATCCCGTGGTTTTTACCTTCGATTTGAAGGGTTTTCCACGTTAAAATTTGGTGTTCTTTATCTTCTTTATCTTCGGATTTGCCTCTTCCTCGACATAACAGTAACATCATATACATTAAGAAGCAAGGGGAAATATATATATGGAACTAAAGCCTTTTTGATTTTTAAAGCCTGCTTTGTCTAAAGTGTATGGACCTCTGGCCTCTGCTGGCATATCCTCCTTCCTGTAAAAGATATCTGGGGAGTTGAATTGTTGTAAAGCTACACCATGTTTAGCTAACACATCAGCTACTTGGTTAGCTTCCCTATAACAATGTTGAGTCCTGATATTCTGCTTCATTATACCTTTTTTCATTGATTGGACTGCATATTCAAGAATACATGGAACACTGATCTTTCCTAGTAATGTATACACCACAAATTGTGAACTTAATTCTAGGATAACATTTTCCTTGTTCATAAGTATACATCAATTTACAGCAAAGGTGCAGAACCTTAGAGCTTTAGCAAATGCTTGAATTAGCTCTCCATGTCTATTCCTAACAAGTCCTCTTAGTCCTAATGTCTTGTTTGTGCCATTGCTGCTACCATCAGTATTTATTTATCTTGAACCAAAAATCAGGAGGTTTGTTCCAATTTACAATTTTACAAATAAGATTAACAGTGATAACCTCCATCTCCCTCCAAATCTTTTGCTAGTCCCATGAAAAATCAAAGACAATTCCTCTCTTCTTCGTTAGAATTTTCGTATGGAATAGAACTTCGCTGATTAATCTAGATGTAGATATTCTTTTTTTCTGGCAGAGCATTTTATTTTCCATAATTCCCAGAATATGAATATTGGGACTGATTGAACTAGTAGCCTCTGTGGGGAATTCCTGCACTTTGTGCCATTCCAGTTATGCATCATAGAGATTATATTCCGACCTCCCATATGGACACCCATAGGACTTGCAAAAAAAAATCCATATATTAGTAGCTATATTACTAGTGATAAAGACATGTTCAATAGTTTCATCCTCGGGTTAATTGCAACAGCTACAATTTGGTACAATAACTTGTCCAAAATTCCTAATAATTTCATCAAGAGGAACTTTTCTTTTAACCAGCCTTGATAACATAAGAGACATATTCATTTTTTTGTCAAAGAAGATCCTAAACGGAACTACATGAGAAAGCTCTTGAAGTGGTAAGGTGCCATACTTGTTGATCCTTTATGTTTCTATCTCCGATGAGGGTTTTAAATATGACATGTGCCAAGTAATTTGGCACTATGTTGTTAATGAAATCCATGTCCCAGTTATTATTGATAATACAATCTTCAACCATTAGATTTCATGATCTGCCTTCAAAGTTCATACGAGTTGCCAATGGTCCCTCACCAGTCCAAATGTCCAATTATCCAACCAAAATGATATTATCTGTGATTCCACACTATTTCTTATCATAGTAAGATCTCTCAGAACATCCTGATTGTACTATCCTTGTCATAGGGTGGCTTCTTTGACAATATTTTGCTTTTAGGAAGAGTGACCATTAGTTATCATCTCCTCTAAACCTCCACCATCTTTTAGCACTAAAAGCTTTGCATATATCTTCTAATCTTTTAAAACCTGCACCTCCTTCCTCAGTAGGATAACATACCATGATATTTCTTTTTGTCTGCAGTTTGTCCCCAGAAAAAATTGCAGAAGTACTTTTCCAATTGTTTTTGTGGGAAACACAGATAACTTGTTAGATTCTCAATTTTGGTAGTTTATATGTATAGCATATCTATAAACAAATAACAGTCAAGTCATGTCTCTTTTTTTCTTCCCTCCTGCCTAATACTTATAAGTGAACAGGCAAACCATGAGATCAATACTACAATCAAAGAACATGAATTATCAAATTTCTGAATTTGAATTGAACTGAGCCACTTTGAACTAGCATAAGGGTGATGATTACACTAAATAAATATTACAGATTTGCTACTTGCACTATTTACAACCCCAATTCCGAGTGTGTTAGCTCTGGAACTCCCAGGTATATTTTTCTGGATCCCATTTGAAAGAAGCTCCATCGAGTATAAAAAAGAATTTGAATGGCCTGTGTAGAATAATCAAAGCTAACTCTCAAGTATCAATAACTTGCTTATCGTTGCCATCACCGATTGATGAACGATTTTCACTACAATCAACTTCATTTACCCTACTTCCTTGCCCAACATCATTCTCACCATCCTCGGATACTGAGCTAATATCCATCTCCTTTTCTGGACTTTCAAGTTGCACACACTCAGCAACTGCATCCTGCACGGAACTATTATTTTCTGAATCGAGGCTTCTGTTCGATGGGGTCAAGTCTCCTTTCCTTACCACATTGAATACAATACCGCTGTTAGTCCTTTCAGGCTGCAGAAGGTCACCTTCACCTACCATAATGCTTGAACTATTCGCAGGGAGCCTATAACTAAAATCTCTTTGATCAAACTCAGTATCTGAACTTCTATCAGGTGTTGTTACCCTTGGGCTCGGGGAGAAATGGTCCCTGCCTGCCATCTGAGGAACAATATTGTTGAGGTCAATAGTCAATCCTTTGTTCAATCGCGAACCAATTTCCAAGTTCTGGACAAAGTCAATAAACTTATCAGCTGATGTTGTCCTCATCAAAGGACCACCCGATCTTGTCCAAGAACTAAGGTCCACATTTTCCGGCTCACTGTCACTACCATCATGTGCATTCCGGTGTGTTCGCCAATTACGGTTAACATGCGCCCCCGAACCACTGCCTCCTTGATGATGTGAAGCAGCAACATCCGCAAGAAAATCTTCAAGGGAGCCTGTTGAATTCTCTCGTGCAATGCAGTTCCAAGAAGGAATTCTTCTGGAAGCGTTAAATCTGACAGTGCTTGCCAAGCCATGTGAAGCAGCAGCCGCTCTCTCAGCACTCCTTTTCAGTCTACGCATGTGATTCAGTATAGCAACGCATTCATCAAGTGCAAGCTCAATTCCACAGTTTGCTTTCATGGCTGAGAGTTTTTCCCAAGTGCACCTTCTTCCTTGATTTGCTGCCTTTTGCAGCTCCAGAGTAGAGGGATTCTGTATGATTTTTGAGTACTGTATCACAAACAAAATTTGGCGAAAAGGTCAGATGTCAAGCCAACCTACAGTTCTTCATAGTAGAACTAATTTTGAAAAAGACAAAATATTCTTATGAACTTAACATGATTTGACAATTCTCATCCAGATTTCCACAAATATGGGAATGGAAAGCAACTTTTAGACAGAATGAAATTCACCCAGGACTTAGCATTTTTACTACATTGTTTTCAGTTCCATCAAGGCAATTATTTCCTATTCCATTCAACAGTATAGCAATCACATAACGTATCTACAACACGAGTTGAACTATTTGTTACTCTGTAAGTTCAATGGGCTTCGTATTCACATCTATAGCCACCAAAACAGAACTTTTTTCTTATTTGCAAAAAGAGATATTGCTCGTAGTGGACATACCTGAGCTAGAGTGGCAGGCATTACAACAGTTACGTCACCCTCCCATTCTTGAGCAAAAAGCTTTGCTAATCCTCCCAAGGGAAAACCAAGTTCTAGTACCTGATTGCATCTGTGCTTCACCTCCATTTCCGTAAGTTGAGCAAGCTGCATGGCCAAATACTTGATGTTACAATGCCTCTGCTTAAATCTTTTGTCTCCACAAAAACATAACAGCAAAACTAGGAGCATACAAGGATAAGTTATGAACTAGCAATTCTTAGTTACAACCACCAACGAGATCTATAGAGCCTAATCATTTGATGTCTAAACTCTAAATCGTAGAACTCAAACTGAGTCCATGGAACACCGGCAATTACGTTGGGTACATTTAAAAGGATATATATGTGTGTTCACAGACTAACTCCGTTCCTCTAGCACCTAAAATATAGTAAAGAGCATCAACAGATGAATCCTGCTTGATTATATTTTCAAAACCACTTTGAGCTGCAAACTGCTAAATGAATTTTCTATCAAAAGATTGTTGCTTAGAAAACTGACTGCTATGACTTATACGAACCCTATTCAATATCTCCATAAAGAAGAAAATCACATAGATGTCCATAGTGCTACTCGGCGGTGTATGTGACAATTACGGAAATTATTCAGCATATGATTCCTTCAAGATAGTCCCTTTAGCAACTTCGGTTGAACTAAAGAGCCTAGTTCAAATGTTCAAACAAGTCAAGATGCTTGAAGAATCTTAATGAGGGAATAAGACTAGCTCCTTATCAACATACGCTTGAAGTCTAACTCCTTACAAAAAAATGACAGAATAAGGCTTACTGAAGTTAGGCCTGACTATACAGCCCCTACCTATAGTTACAGAATAGATTAGTACTAGTTAAAACTAACTAAGATATAACAATGACCGAAAGCATTTTAAAGTGCTCTAAACTTTTGTTGCAGTGACACAAATACATGTACAAGACTTAGAGGAAGCATCAACATCAACTGAAAGCAAAGAGATCAAGATCATATCAAAGAAAACAAAAGTCCATACCTTGGCAGCAAAGTTGCCTCCATAAGCTCTTACAAACTCTTTGATCCTCAGTAGTGGAGCAATATGCGGATTCGCCTGGCTCACAATGAAGTGATTGACATTGAAGAGCTCCTTTAGCTGCATCATTGGCAAATCAACCTCCAAGCTACCATCCCTCCAACGACGAGAAGATGCACTAGAAGCGGCATCAGGACCCAAATGAAATGGTGGGTGATATGGAACAAGATCTCCACTTCTATCCTTTGCCATAAGTTCTTGAGCTTCGAAGAGACCAGGAAAGGCACAAGAAGCGGTAACAGCACTCCATATAACAACATGAGGTGAAGTCAAGTAGTTCAAGCATCTAGGAGGTTCATGTTTCCTAGGCGAGCAAACAGTAATCCCCAGAACTCTACCAGTCATGTCATAGGCTTCTTGGAAAGTAAGATTATTCGTGAGATTACGTAACAGCACCTGCAGCTGTCTGATCTCATGTACAGCACCCTGGGTCATGACCCTCTTGAAAATAGTAAAAATCCCACCCAACTGATCGAAAAATTGCAAAGAGTGCCAGGAGTCCTCGAAAAAACTCTGGAGCTCAGGCCAAGATCGAGTTGCAACTATGGAGCACATAATCGAGCCGACACTTGAACCAGCAATTATCCTTGGCATCAGCTTGTGTTCTACAAGTGTTTTCACCACGCCCACATGGAAAGCTCCTAAAGAAGCACCTCCACTTAAAAGCAAAGCTGTCCTACCAAAGGCATGTCTTGTTTCATGCATGAAAGCAAGCTTCTCTTCCAAGAGAAGCTCCTCCGAATCAGAGTCGCATACCATTCTCAACTGAGTTGAAACCTCATCAATATAATCCTTAATCAGTCTAGGCACATGAAGCCTTCCCTTGTGAAGTTCTGGATTGCACATATTACCAAGATTCCTAACAAGGTCAGCTCTCATACAGAATATGATATCCCTCAGAGAACCCTCTTGCCTACGATGTCGAAGCTCTTGGAGTTTATTTCGAACTAATTCTACATCATAAAGATCTGCCTCATTCATTTTAGGGGTCTCTTTATCTAGCATCTTGGCAGCATGAGCCCACTCCTCATAAGTCAATGCAGATCTCATCATATTCCTCCAAAACTTCCTCCTATAGGCCATCTCAGCCTTGATTTTTACATTCGTGTATCGCCTCAACAAGAAGGCGAGAAGCGTTACCAATGCCAATATCCCTTGTGGATTACGAGGGTGCAACCACGAAATCAAGGGTGTCAAGTAGTATGACAAACCATTCTTGAACTTGTACAAGTAATATATCAAGAAATGAAACAGGTGATGCCTCAACTGTGAAATTGATTTGCAGAACAACACTCTAAAGGCGATTGTTCGACCCAATATCGTAGTAGGTCCAATCGAAAAGAAGTCAATAGTAGCCTCATTACTTATATCCATCTCAATGAAAAGGGGGACTAATCCTAGAGGAGGTTGCTCAGCTAAATGTTAAGAGAGCCCAATATACAGATACCTAAAACTCTAAGCTAAAGGTTATTCACAAGATTTAGCACAACAAAGATTGTACTAACTTCTGAGAGTCAAGGAAAGTGAAAAGGATATAACTTTTTGACAATAGGGAAAACAAAGGTTATTCACAGGATTCAAGGGAATCAGATTGAACCAGAAATTAATAAGCTAAGTATGTGCAAGAATTAGAACAAGATCAAAGAAAATACCTCAATTTAGGAAAGTCAAAGAAAGAAAATCCCAACCTTTCCTGCTTTGCCTTTTCTTGTTGTACAATTATGGCAATTCAGCTCAGAGACCAACAAGAACTTGGCAAAAAAGCACAAAATCAACCGACAAAAGAATCCTTAATACCCCCAAAAATCAATTTTCCATGTAAAAAAGAAATACAAAGATCAAATTTTGACATCAAGATTCAATGTTTTTGTATCCCACAAAATCAATGTCAAAAGGGGTTGTAGGAATCAACCAGAAAAACTACAAAATCTCATAAAGTTAATGTTTTTTCCTTCAATATATGGAAAACAGAGAGGGGCCAATAAATCAAGAAGGTGAAAACAAATACTACTAAAATTAATATATCAATGCAATGGCAGAGATGGATATTAATAGAACCATAGGGATTCGGAAAAGTAGAAAAAGTCAGAAGTTTGGATCAGATAACGATATGGCTCTCTATGGTTAAAACTGACGTATGATATGTATCAGCTAAGGAAGTATGGATAGGCACGATTGAATATATACTATAAAATTCAATTCTATTCTAAAAATAATAATAATAATATTCAAGAATTCCCTCTGCAGCAAACTGTAAGACACATAAGCTGTTCTGGCCTTTAGCAATGAATTTTATATTTTTAAAGCGAAGATGGGACAAGTATTTAATGAATTTAAAAAAAGATATATTGTAATCAAATACAACTCAATAGGAGGTAAGACTGGTTTTGAATGTCTCCCGTTATCCTTTTCTCCTTTTTCAATATGAATATGGTTTTGAATGATTAAATTATGAGTTTGGAGAAAGGATATTTGGGATGAGAAAAGTTGGTTTGTTGCGTTCAAGAAAAGAGGTTGTTGCTTGCAAGTAATTATATGAGGCACACATGTAGCTCTAAATTCCATTTTTCTCAAGAAAAATGAATATATGTGTAAAAACATATCAATTTAACAAATATTAAGTTCGAAATCATAATTTAAAAAATATGATGAGTAGTTGAAATATCTAACTCATTAAATTTAGATTTTGGATTCATTTTACTATGAGGGGAATTGGAAGGTTGCTGAAGTACTCCCTCCGTCTCATAATATGTGAAGTGATTCTTTTGTGCACGCCTTTAAGAAAGAATAGTTTTTGACTACTCTGCCCTTATTAAATGTTTTCTCAATTTATGTGTCATCTCTATCAAAGACAATATTCATATTTTTACTAAAAGTGAATGCAATTGATTATAATAGCGAATTATTTATTATTTTTATTAGGTTATCTTGTGATCTTATCAAGAAAAAATTATATAAAAACTGAGTAAAGAAAATTTGAGATGTCCTATATAAAAGAAAGCAACACCAAAAGTGTGTATAACGTGTTAAAATGTTAAGCATTAACCCCGAAGGTTATTATCCATCAAAAGCACGTGTTCAAGTTATCTTTTTTTTTTTTTTTTTTTTGGCTTTCCACCCGGTGTCCGGCACCTACATTGCAGTCCGACTATATCCGGATTCGCGTCGCGTAGGGCCCCATTCGGGGGAAAGCGCTCCCTACCAAGGATTTTTACATACCCAGGACTTGAACCCGAGATCTCTAATTAAGGGAGAAGCAGTCTCATCTACTGCACCACATCCTTTGATGGTGTGCTCAAGTTATCTAAGTATTGAAGAACTAAACATACCGCATAGCAATAAAAATAAAATAAAAAATATAAAGAACAACCATCTATAGTGTAGGTCTAGTATTAGGATTAAATATATAAGTGACTAATCTGTGCCAAGCCCAAAAATAAATGCCTGATTCGCCAATCTTTTAAAATTAGCTTATTTTGAGTAGTGATTTTTTTTTTTTATAAATACTTTTGAAAAATGTATTTTTGATGAGAAACAGTTTATGTTTAGCAAATAAATTTGAAAAGTATTTTTTTCAATAGCAATTAGTGTTTAGTCAAGCTTTTAAGAGTTCTTCTAAGTGTATTTTTTTCAAAAAGAAAAAAAAAATTATTCTTAGGAAAAAAACACTTTTTTCTCCTTCTCAAAAACTATTTCTGGTTCTACTCAAACTTACATTTTTTCTTCTTCTAAAAGCTTGACCAAATACTTCAACTTCGAAAAAATACTTTTGGCCTTGACCAAACAAGCTATAAGTTGGATCTTATGTATACGCTTATCAACTACCATTGGTCCACCTTAGCTAGAATTAATGAATTAGAGCATATACTAGGGGTGTGTTTAGTATGAAGGAAAATATTTTTCGGAAAATATTTTTTTCAATTTTTTCATGTTTGATTGGCCTAAATGTTTTGGAATACATTTTCCTCATGAACTCATTTTCCTCCATTTATTTTCCCTATTAAGAGAAGGGAAAATATTTTCCAACACTCCTTCTCAACCTTCCCCACCCTATTTCCCATCCCTACCAACCCCCACCAACCCACCCTCACACCCCCACCACCACCTACCCAACCCACCCCCACACCCCACACCCCACACCCCCACCACCACCCACCCAACCCCAAACCCCTGCCGGCCCTGTTGGGTTTTATGTATTTAATTATATTAAATACTTAAAAGAGGGTGATGGGAAATGGAGGGAAATTGAATTTTTGAGTGAAATTTTAAGTTCCCCTACCCCCCCCCCCCCCCCCCGGCAAAGCGACATTGTCCCATATTGGAAGAGGAAAGGTTTTTGATGGGTATATAAGCAATTGCTCTTCTTCTAGCTCATAAAGAGTTGAGAAGAAGGCAAGCCTCGCGCCGTCGTCGTCGTCGCTCGCTCGCTCGCTCGGCTCGGCTCGGATTCGGATTCGGATTCGATTGATTAATTTTTAGACCAAATTTATTTGTTAATAGTAAAATATTAACAGAAATTTTATTAAATATTTATTTTAATAATAGAATATTAATATCAAATAGTTATCCAAATTTCAGTTTTCTGTTCTTGTAACAGAAAATTAACTAACCTTCAATTTTCCCTCTTTATTGTTGAGTAAATAGCCATTTATGTTATGGCATTTATGCAGTGGCCGTTTTGCAAAAACAGTCATTCTGAAGAGTTACACCTCTTCAGATTCCAGCCCAACTTTGGCCATAAATACAATGCTATTCTGCTCAGAATTTTCATACGATTTTCTGAGTTTCTCCTCCTTCTTCTGCATACTTTTACCATCAAACAAAGCAACAGTAACTGTGATTTGCTACGGAACTTTGTGTTCACTGAAACACTGTGGTTTGAAGTACCACTACACCTGTGTGTAATTCGTTCTATCCTGGAGGAAATAATCCATAGCCTTGGGTACTAGGAGAGGATTAAATTCCTTAAGGAAACACTGTGAACTCAGTGGGCTCGAATTGATTTTTATCTCTTTACGTTTTCTGTTTATATATTATTCTGCTTTGTTTTTTCCAGAATTAGTTTACAAATACAGTTTACTAACAAGCTTAAGGAATTTAAATATTTTCTGTATTTGTACTCACTGTTTTTGGAGAGTAAAACCTTTGTGGTTTTGTACTCTATTGGAGATTAAAATCTACGTGATTTTAACATTTGTGTCATTCTTTTACAGAAATGACTAATGATAATATGAACCAAGTTGTTCCAATAGTGACTGCCAATGCCTGAACGAGCCAAACAACACCGGCAGCATTGCACCGGCGGAGAAACCCGGAAAATTTTCCGGGATTGATTTCAAGCGTTGGCAGCAGAAGATGTTCTTCTACTTGACTACTCTAAGTCTCCAAAGTTCATCAAGGAAGATGTTCATGTGTTGTCCGATGAAACCCCAGAAACTGAACGCTTTCTCGTGATTGAGGCGTGGAAGCATTCAGATTTTCTGTGCAAGAATTATATTCTAAACGGGCTGGAGGATGCTTCGTATAACGTCTACAGTGGCGTGGAAACGTCAAAGGAACTATGGACTACGCTTGAAAAGAAATACAAAACCGAAGATGCCGGGTTGAAGAAGTTCGTTGCTGCAAAATTTTTGGACTACAAAATGGTAGATAGCAAGTCTGTTATTACCCAAGTCCAGGAATTGCAAGTGATTATTCACGATCTCCTTGCTGAAGGTATATCAAATTAATATTGATGTTGAAAGTAGTAATCTTAGTATTTTTACTAACAGAAATTTCATTGAAGGTCTTGTCATCAATGAAGCATTCCAAGTAGCAGCGATGATTGAGAAGTTGCCTCCTTTGTGGAAGGACTTCAAAAACTACTTGAAACACAAACGCAAGGAGATGTCCCTTGAAGATCTCATTGTTCGGTTGAAAATCAAAGAGGACAACAAAGCTGCGAAAAAGAGAGGCCGTGGAAACTCAACAATGATGGGAGCAATATTGTTGAAGAGAACAAAAAGAGGAATAAGGCTTCTGGACCGAAATACAACCCAAGCAAGAAGCGATTCAGTGGAAACTGCTACAACTGTGGAAAAACCGGACACAAATCTACGGAGTGTCGTGCTCCGAAGAAAGACAAGAAGAAGGGTCAAGCAAACATGATTGAAAAGCATGATGATGTTGATGACTTATGTGCCATGCTTTCCGAATGCAACTTGGTGGGCAATCCTATAGAGTGGTGGATTGATTCTGGAGCCACTCGCCATGTTTGTGCTGTTAGAGAAGCTTTTGCTACTTATGCTCCTGTTGGACCCGATGAGACGATTTCAATGGGAAATGTTGCAAAGGACAAGATTGAAGGATGTGGGAAGATATTTCTCAAAATGACTTCCGGCAAAGTGGTGACTTTGAACAACGTCCTTCATGTTCCCGAGATTAGGAAGAATTTAGTCTCTAATGGACTTCTTGTTAAGTATGGTTTTAAATGTGTATTTGTATCCGATAAGGTACTAATAATTAAAAACAAGATTTTTGTAGGAAAGGTTACCTCACTGAGGGCCTTTTCAAGCTGAATGTAATGGTTGTTGAAAATAATAATAATATTTCAGCTTCGTCTTACTTACTTGAGTCAAATGAATTATGGCATATACGTTTGGGTCATGTCAATTATAAAACCTTACGAAAAATGATTAATTTGGAAGTATTGCCTAAGTTTGAATGTGACAAATCAAAATGTCAAGTATGTGTGGAATCTAAGTATGTTAAACATCCTTATAAGTCAGTTGAAAGGAATTCAGATCCTTTAGACTTAATTCACACAGATATTTGTGACATGAAGTCAATACCATCTCGCGGTGGAAAGAAGTATTTCATAACTTTTATTGACGATAGTACTAGATATTGCTATGTTTACTTACTTAATAGTAAAGATGAAGCAATAGACGCATTCAAGCAATACAAAAATGAAGTTGAAACGCAACTTAATAAGAAAATCAAAATGATAAGAAGTGATAGGGGTGGTGAATATGATAAGAAGTGATAGGGGTGTGAATATGAATCTCCTTTTGAACAAATATGTTTAGAATATGGAATTATTCATCAAACAACGGCCCCTTACACGCCCCAATCCAATGGGGTTGCAGAAAGAAAGAATTGTTCATTAAAGGAGATGATGAACGCATCATTGATAAGTTCTGGTTTGCCACAGAACTTGTGGGGGGAAGCCATTCTTACGGCTAGCCGAATACTAAATCGAGTACCCCATAGCAAAACACAATCCATTCCATATGAAAAATGGAAAGGAAGGAAGCCCAACTTGAATTATTACAAAGTGTGGGGATGTTTGGCAAAAGTACAAGTTCCTAAGCGCAAAAGGGTAAAAATAGGACCGAAAACTGTTGATTGTGTTTTCATAGGATATGCGACTAATAGTAAAGCATATCGATTTCTGGTTCATAAATCAGAAAATCCCGACATTCATAATAATACGGTTATAGAATCAGATAATGCTGAGTTCTTTGAAAATATATATATATCCGTATAAAAAGGAATGTGAGTCGATTGGTGAATGATCTAAACGACCTCGGGAAGAAACAAAAAAAAGTACACTTAACTAGGAGGATCCAAGACGTAGTAAACGTCAAAGAACGTCTACTTCATTTGGACCAGATTTTGTGACTTTCTTATTGGAAAATGAGCCTCAAACATTTAAAGAAGCTATGTCTTCTTCGGAATCATTGTTTTGGAAAGAGGCAGTCAATAGTGAAATAGAATCCATACTGAACAACCATACATGGGAATTGGTTGATCTTCCTCCTGGAAATAAACCGTTGGGTTCTAAATGGATCTTTAAGAGGAAAATGAACGATGACGACACTATTGACAAGTATAAGGCAAGACTTGTGGTCACAGGATATAGACAACGAGAAGGTCTTGGCTATTTTGATACATACTCTTCAGTTACAAGAATTACGTCCATACGAACGTTAGTAGCATTAGCTGCAGTTTATGATCTTGAAATTCATCAAATGGATATTAAGATGACCTTCTTAAATGGAGAGTTGGAGGAAGAAATTTACATGGAACAACCTGAAGGGTTTGTGGTTCCAGGTAAAGAAAAGAAGGTCTGTAGACTTGTTAAGTCCCTTTACGGACTAAAACAACCACCCAAATAATGGCATGCGAAATTTGACCAAACAATGTTGTCAAATGGGTTTAAGATAAATGAATGTGATAAATGTGTGTACATTAAAAATGTTTCAAATCACATAGTCATTGTTTTCTTATATGTGGATGATATGCTCATAATGAGTAATGACATTGCCAACATAAATGCTACTAAGCCTATTCTAACTAGCAAGTTTGATATGAAAGACTTGGGAGTTGCTGATTTAATTCTTGGAATTAAGATCCATAAGACTTCTCAAAGTCTGGCATTGTCACAATCTCATTATATTAAGACAGTACTTTAATAATTCAAGCTCTTGGGCTTTAAAGTTGCAAAGACTCCAATTGACATGAATCTTGCATTAGCAAAGAACAAAGGCCAAAGCATATCACAGTTGGATTATGCCCGTGTGTTGGGATGCTTAATGTACATCATGAATTGTACATGACCATATATTGCTTATGCTATAAGTAAAATGAGTTGAACGAGCAATCAGGTCAATCTCATTGGATGGCCATGAAACGAGTTTTGGTGTATTTAGTACATACCCAGGACTTTACTTTGCACTGCAGTAAATATCATGCGGTCATTTAGGGATACTGTGATGCAAATTGGATCACCAGATCAACTGATTCCAAGTCCACAAGTGGATATGTATTCACTATTGGTGGAGGAGCGTTAATCTGGAAGTCATCCAAACAAACTTGTATTGCCCGCTCTACAATGGAGGCTGAGTTCATAGCCTTAGATAAAGCCGGTGAAGAAGTTGAATGGCACCGGAATTTCTTGGAAGATATTCCATTTTGGCCCAAACCGTTGGCACCAATATGCATACATTGCGATAGTCAAGCGGCAATTGGATGGGCTGGGAGCGTTATGTATAACGGTAAATCTCGTCATATACGACGAAGACATAAAACTATTAGACAATTACTCTCTAGAGGAATTATCACGATGGACAATGTGAAGTCAAGTGATAATGTGTCGGATCCACTTACAAAAGGCCTACCAAGAGAGGTAGTTGAGAAGTCATCATGGGGAATGGGACTGTGGCCGAGAAAAAATCATAGTGGCGGTAACTCTACCTAGAAGACTGGAGATCTCAAGATCTAGGTTCAAGGAGATCAAACAAAGTCATTAATGACGGTTCAACATTTTCAACTAAATTTTTAGTCCATTCTCGTGATCAGACAATGTTCAGTACCAAGGATAAAGCATTAAGGCTTTTTAATGATTTCTAAATTTGATACGGGGTATATCAAATAGTGTATCTACGGGATGACACGTTTAGGAATCACCTATGTAAGTGTGAAGTGTTAGCCGCTTCAAGGAGAACTTTGTAAGGCCAGTTCTCTACGCACTTATGAAACCAGGCGGGGTTCATGGCTGAAGCAAACACAACAATGAGAACCAAAGATGGTTAAGGGTCAGTTGTGTGACTTGTGGTTGTCTAGGTATACACCAAAGTTCGACGGTTCAAAGATATCAAACTACCGATTGATCGAGTATATCCGATATAAGTTCACTACGGAAAGTTCAAAGGGAAACCTACTTATCCAGATGCAATTAATCCTTTCTTGCGAAGCACATAAGTTTTTCATGCATACTTTCGTGATATAGCCATTCCCCATTCATGTGGGGGATTATTGGGTTTTTATGTATTTAATTGATATATTAAATACTTAAAAGAGGGTGAATGGGAAATGGAGGGAAATGAAATTTTTGAGTAAAATTTTAAGTTTCCCCCTTGGTAAATGGACATTGTCCCATATTGGAAGAGGAAGAGGTTTTTTATGGGTATATATGCAATTTCTCTTCTTCTAGCTCTTAAAGAGTTGAGAAGAAGGCAAGCCTCACACCGTCGTCGTTGCTCGCTCGGCTCGGCTTCGGCTTCGGCTTCGGATTTGGATTTGGATTTGGATTTGGTCAAACGATTGATTGACTGATTAACTTTTGGACCAAATTTATTTGTTAATAGTAAAATATTAACAGAAATATTATTAAATATTTGTTTTAGCAACAATATTAATATAAAAATAAATATTAATATTAAATCCATTTCAGTTATCCAAATTTTGGTTTTCTGTTTTTGTAATAGAAAATTAACTACCCTTTAATTTTCTCTCTTTATTTTCCCTCTTTAATGTTGATTAAATAGCCATTTATGTAATGGCATAATGTTGTGGTCGTTTTGCAGAAATAGACATTCTGAAGCGTTGCACCTCTTCAGATTTCAGCCCAACTTTGGCTATAAATACAACACTATTCTGCTCAGAATTTCACTACGATTTTCTGAGTTTCTTCTCCTTCCTCTGCATACTTTTAGCATCAAACAAAGCAAAAGTAAGTGTGATTTGCTACCGAACTTTGTATTCGCTGAAACACTGGGGTTTGAAGTACCACTATACCAGTGTGTAATTCGTTCTATACTGGGAGGAAATAATCCATAACCTTGGGTACTAGGAGGGGATTAAATTCCTTAAGGAAACACTGTGAATTCAGTGGGCTCGAATTGGTTTCCTGACATTTCTGTTTATGTTAATTTCTGTTTATATTCATTTATATTTCTAGAATTATTTTACAAATACAGGATACTAACAAGTTTAAGGAATTTAAAATATTTTCTGTATTTGTACTTACTGTTTCTGGAGAGTAAAACCTTTGTGGTTTTGTACTCTAATGGAGATTAAAATCTACGAGATTTTGAACGTTTGTGTCATTCTTTTATAGAAATGACTAAAGATAACGGAATCCAAGCTGTTCCGATGGTAACTGCCAATGCCTCAATGAGCTGAACACCGGCAGCATTGGCACCGGCGAAGAAACCCGGAAAATTTTCCGGGATTGATTTCAAGTGCTGGCAGCAAAAGTTGTTCTTCTATTTGACTACTCTAAGTCTCCAGAAGTTCATCAAGGAAGATGTTCCTGTGCTGTCTGATGAAATTCCAGAAAATGAACGCTTTCTCGTGATTGAGGCGTGGAAGCATTCAGATTTTTTGTGCAAGAATTATATTCTAAGCGGGCTGGATGATGCTTTGTATAACGTCTAAAGTGGCATGGAAACGTCAAAAGAACTATGGACTGCGCTTGAAAAGAAATACAAAAGCGAAGATGTCGGGTTAAAGAAGTTCGTTGCTGCAAAGTTTTTGGACTACAAAATGGTAGATAGCAAGTCTGTTATTACCCAAGTCCAGGAATTGCAAGTGATTATTCACGATCTCCTTGCTGAAGGTATAAATCAAATTAATATTGATGTTGAAAGTAGTAATCTTAGTATTTTTACTAACAGAAATTTTATTGAAGGTCTTGTCATCAATGAAGCATTCCAACTAACAATGATTATTAAGAAGTTGCCTCCCTTGTGGAAGGACTTCAAAAACTACTTGAAACACAAACACAAGGAGATGTCCCTTGAAGATCTCATTGTTCGGTTGAGAATCGAAGAGGACAACAAAGCTGCTGAAAAGAGAGGCCGTGGAAACTCAACAATAATGGGAGCAAATATTGTTGAAGAGAACAAAAAGAGGAAGAAGGCTTCTGGACCGAAATACAACCCAAGTAAGAAGCGGTTCAGTGGAAAAACCGGACACAATTCTTCGGAGTGTCGTGCTCCGAAGAAAGACAAGAAGAAGGGTCAAGCAAACATGGTTGAAAAGCATGATGATGTTGATGACTTATGTGCCATGCTTTCCTAATGCAACAAGGTGGGAAATCCTAAAGAGTGGTGGGTTGATTCTGGAGCCGCTCCTCATGTTTGTGCTGTTAAAGAAGCTTTTGCTACTTATGCTCCTGTTGGACCCGATGAGGCAATTTCTATGGGAAATGCTGCAAAGGCCAAGATTGAAGGATGTGGGAAGATATTTCTCAAAATGACTTCCGGCAAAGTGGTAACTTTGAACAACGTCCTTCATATTCCCGAGATTAGGAAGAATTTGATCTCTACTGGACTTCTTGTTAAGAATGGTTTTAAATGTGTTTTTGTTTTTGATAAGGTTTTAATAAGTAAGAATGAAATATTTGTAGAAAAAGGTTACCTCACTGAGGGCCTTTTCAAGCTGAATGTAATGGTTGTGGAAAATAATAATAAAATTTTAGCTTCGTTTTACTTACTTGAGTCAAATGAATTATGGCATATACGTTTGGGTCATGTCATTTATAAAACCTTACGGAAAATGATTAATTTGAAAGTATTGCCTAAGTTTGAATGTGACAAATCAAAATGTCAAGTATGTGTGGAATCTAAGTATGTTAAACATCCTTATAAGTCAGTTGAAAGGAATTCAAATCCTTTAGACTTAATTCACACAGATAGTTGTGACATGAAGTCAATACCATCTCGTCGTGGAAAGAAGTATTTCATAACCTTTATTGACGATAGTACTCGATATTGCTATGTTTACTTACTTAATAGTAAAGATGGCAATAGACGCATTCATGCAATACAAAAATGAAGTTGAAACACAACTTAACAAGAAAATCAAAATAATAAGAAGTGATCGGGGTGGTGAATATGAATCTCCTTTTAAACAAATATGTTTAAAATATAGAATTATTCATCAAACAACGGCCCCTTACACGCCCCAATCCAATGGGATTGTAGAAAGAAAGAATCGTTTATTAAAGGAGATGATGAACGCATTATTGATAAGTTCTGGTTTGCCACAGAACTTGTGGGGGGAAGCCGTTCTTACGGCTAGCCGAATACTAAATCGAGTACCCCATAGCGAAACACAATGCATTCCATATGAAAAATGGAAAGGAAGGAAGCCCAACTTGAATTATTTTAAAGTGTGTGGGTGTTTGGCAAAAGTGCAAGTTCCTAAACCCAAAAGGGTAAAAATAGGACCGAAAACCGTTGATTGTGTTTTCATAAGATATGCGACTAATAGTAAAGCATATCGATTTCTGGTTCATAAATTAGAAAATCCCAACATTCTTAATAATACGGTTATAGAATCAGATAATGCTGAGTTCTTTGAAAATATATATCCGTATAAAAAGGAATGTGAGTCGATTGGTGAAGGATCTAAACGACCTCGGGAAGAAACAAAAGAAAGTACACTTAACCAGGAGGATCCAAGACGTAACAAACGTCAAAGAACGTCTACTTCATTTGGACCAGATTTTGTGAGTTTCTTATTGGAAAATGAGCCTCAAACATTTAAAGAAGCTATGTCTTCTTCGGAATCATTGTTATGGAAAGAGGCGGTCAATAGTGAAATAGAATCCATACTGAACAACCATACATGGGAATTGGTTGATCTTCCTCCTGGAAATAAACCGTTGGGTTCTAAATGGATCTTTAAGAGGAAAATGAAAGATGATGGCACTATTGACAAGTATAAGGCAAGACTTGTGGTCAAAGGGTATAGACAACGAGAAGGTCTTGACTATTTTGATACATACTCTCCAGTTACAAGAATTACATCCATACGAACGTTAGTAGCGTTAGCTGCAGTTTATGGTCTTGAAATTCATCAAATGGATGTTAAGACGGCCTTCTTAAATGGAGAGTTGGAGGAAGAAATTTACATGGAACAACCTGAAGGGTTTGTGGTTCCAGGTAAAGAAAAGAAGGTCTGTAGACTTGTTAAGTCCCTTTACGGATTAAAACAAGCACCCAAACAATGGCATGCTAAATTTGACCAAACAATGTTGTCAAATGGATTTAAGATAAATGAATGTGATAAATGTGTGTACATTAAAAATGTTCCAAATCACATAGTCATTGTTTGCTTATATGTGGATGATATGCTCATAATGAGTAATGACATTGCCAACATAAATGCTACTAAGCGTATGCTAACTAGCAAGTTTGATATGAAAGACTTGGGAGTTGCTGATTTAATTCTGGGAATTAAGATCCATAAGACTTCTCAAGGTCTAGCATTGTCACAATCTCATTATATTAAGACAGTACTTGAAAAATTCAAGCACTTGGGCTTTAAAGTTGCAAAGACTCCAATTGATGTGAATCTTGCATTAGCAAAGAACAAAGGCCAGAGCATATCACAATTGGATTATGCTCGTGTGTTGGGTTGCTTAATGTACATCATGAATTGTACACGACCAGATATAGCTTGTGCTATAAGTAAATTGAGTCGATATACGAGCAATCCAGGCCAATCTCATTGGATGGCCATGAAACGAGTTTTGGGGTATTTAGTACATACCCAGGACTTTGCTTTGCACTACAATAAATATCCTGCGGTCATTGAGGGATACTGTGATGCAAATTGGATCACCGGATCAACTGATTCCAAGTCCACAAGTGGATATGTATTCACTATTGGTGGAGGAGCGGTATCTTGGAAGTCATCCAAACAAACTTGTATTGCCCGCTCTACAATGGAGGCTGAGTTCATAGCCTTGGATAAAGCCGGTGAAGAAGCTGAATGGCTCCGGAATTTCTTGGAAGATATTCCATTTTGGCCCAAACCGTTGGCACCAATATGCATACATTGTGATAGTCAAGCGGCAATTGGAAGGGCTGGGAGCGTTATGTATAACGGTAAGTCTCGCCATATACGACGAAGACATAAAACCGTTAGACAATTACTCTCTAGAGGAATTATCACGATTGACTATGTAAAGTCAAGTGATAATGTGTCGGATCCACTTACAAAAGGCCTAACTAGAGAGGTAGTTGAGAAGTCATCAAAGGGAATGGGACTGTGGCCGAGAACAAGTCATAGTGGCGGTAACTCTACCTAGAAGACTGGAGATCCCAAGATCTAGGTTCAAGGAGATCAAACAAAGTCATTTATGACGGTTCAACATTGTCAACTAAACTTTTGGTCCATTCTCGTGATGAGACAATGTTCAGTACCAAGGATAAAGCATTAAGGCTTTTTAATGATTTCTAAATTTGATACGGGGTATATCAAATAGTGTATCTACGGGATGACACGTTTAGGAATCACCTATGTAAGTGTGAAGTGTTAGCCGCTTCAAGGAGAACATTGCAAGGCCAGTTCTCTACGCACTTATGAAACCAGGCGGTGTTCATGGCTGAAACGAACACAACAATGAGAACCAAAGACGGTTAAGGGTTGGTTGTGTGACTTGTGGTTGTCTAGGTATACACTAAAGTTCGACGGTTCAAAGATATCAAATCTACCGATTGATCGAGTATATCCGACATAAGTTCACTACGGAAAGTTCAAAGGGAAACCTACTTATCCAGATGCAATTAATCCTTACTTGTGAATCACACAGTTTTTCATGCATACTTCCGTGATATAGCCATTCCCCATTCATGTGGGGAATTGTTGGGTTTTTAAGGTATTTAATTAATATATTAAATACTTAAAAGAGGGTGAATGGGAAATGGAGGGAAATGAAATTTTTGAGTGAAATTTTAAGTTTCCCCCCTGGTAAATGGACATTGTCTCATATTGGAAGAGGGAGAGGTTTTTTATGGGTATATAAGCAATTTCTCTTCTTCTAGCTCTTAAAGAGTTGAGAAGAAGGCAATCCTAGCACCGTAGTCGTTGCTCGGCTCGGCTCGGATCGGCTTCGGTTTCGGCTTCGACTTTGGATTTGGATTTGGATTTGGTCAAATGATCGATTGATTGATTAACTTTTTGGACCAAATTTATTTGTTACTAGTAAAATGTTAACAGAAATGTTATTAAATATTTGTTTTAATAACAGAATATTAATATTAAAATAAATATTAATATTAAATCCATTTCAGTTATCCAAATTTCAGTTTTCTATTTTTGTAACAGAAAATTAACTACACTTCAATTTTCCCTCTTTATTTTCCCTCTTTAATGTTGAGTAAATAGTCATTTATGTAATGGCATTTATGCTGTGGTCGTTTTGCAGAAACAGCTATTCTGAAGAGTTGCACCTCTTCAGATTTCTGCCCAACTTTGGCTATAAATACAACAATATTCTGCTCAGAATTTCACTACGATTTTTTGAGTTTCTTCTCCTTGTTCTGCATACTTTTAGCATCAATCAAAGCAAAAGTAAGTGTTATTTGCTATCGAACTTTGTGTTCGCTGAGACACTGGGGTTTGAAGTACCACTACACCAGTGTGTAATTCATTCTATCAAGGGAGGATGTGATGACCCGGCCATCGTCTCTTGAGTTATCGCTCCGTTTCCTCCATTTCTGCTTCTTTATGCTTCGTTATCCGTGTTTTATGTGGCCGAGTTGATTGGCTTGCGTTCGGAGTGGATTTGGTAAGAAATGAGACAATTAGTCTCTTTTAAGAAGGTTTAAGTTGGAAAAGTCAACCGAATATTGAATTATGTGTTAGAGGGCTCGGATGTGAGTTCCGATGGTTCGGTTAGCTTTGGGAGGTAATTTATGACTTAGGAGTGCTATCGGAATTGGTTTTGGAGGTCCGGTGTAGAATTAGGCTTGAATTGGCGAAGTTAGTATTTTGGCGATTTACGGGTGATAGGTGAGATTTTGATCCGAGGTTCGAATTGTAATTCCAGAGTTGTTATAGCTTCGTTATGCCATTTTGATATTTGTGCAAAATTTCAAGTCATTCGGACGTGGTTTGGTTGGGTTTTTAATCGAAAGCGTATTTCAGAAGTTTTAGAAAAGTTAGGCTTGAATTCGATGAGAATTGATGGATTTGGTGTTGTTTGACGTGTTTTAATGATTGGAGCAAGTTTGAATGAGGTTTTAGGATGTGTTGGTTCTTTTGGTTGAGGTCCCAGGTGCCTCGGGTGAGTTTCGGATGGTCAATCGTTCCAATTTTTGGGTTTGGGAGATTGCAGAATTGATGTTCAGGTGTTGTAGAGCTTTTGGTCTTCGCGATCGCGCAGGTTGTGTCGCAATCGCGTAAAAGGAAATTGGGAGGCAGGAAATTTGCCCTACGCGTTCGTGTTTGAGGGTTCGCGTTCGCGGAAGGCTAGATGGTTGTGCTTCGCGTTCGCATAAGGCTCCCCACGTTCGCGTTTAAGGATTTGTGGGTCAGGGGTCATTGCCTTTCGCGTTCGCACCTGGAGTCTCGCGTTCGCGTAGATTGGAGGAGGGACGCATCGCGTTCGCAGTGTAAGGGTCGCGTTCGCGTAGAGTGTTTTGAGGTTTTGGAATTTTCGCCCTTCACGATCGCGAGGCTAGGGCCGTGATTTATGAACCTAAAACGTGATTCTATTGTGAAATTAACCTAGAAATTCATGGAATTTAAGCTAAAAATGGAAGAACTAGGGCTTGGGATTTTGATTTTGAATTGGGATTTGAAGGGCCATTTGAGGTCAGATTTTAGAAGTTTTGATATGTATGAACTCGTGGGAGGATAAGGAACCCGTTGATGTAAAAATTTCTGAGATTTGAGAAGTGGGCCCGGGGCTCGGGTTTTGCTAATTCCGGAATTTTTGATATTTTTCAATTATTTTCGATTGGGCTTTGCTCCCCTTGCATATTATGACGTATTCGTTCTGCTTTTGGCTAGATTTGACGCGAGTGGAGGCTGATTCGAGAGGAAAAGGCTTCGCGGAGTAGTATTTTCACCGGTTTGAGGTAAGTAACCATTGCAAATCTGGAACTGAGGGTATAAAACCCCGGTATTTGACTTGACTTGATAAATATGGTGACGCACATGCTAGGTGTCGAGCATGTGGGCGTGCACCGGTAGGGATTGTGACTTGGTCCGCGCCGTAGCGACTATTAAGCCGCGTAATTGATTTGGAAATCTATATTATTCTATGATTCAGTTATTTATATAATGATTTGGGCTGTATGCCACGTTTGGGGCCTTGTGCCGACCTGTAGAATCCTTAGGGACATTTTGACTGATTTTCCTCACTTTACATGTTAAAAATCATATCCTTAGTCAAGTCTTATCTGTTTTAAATGATTTGAGCTGGTTTTATCATTCCATTCCTAAATGAGAGGAATTTGTGGGCTGAGATCCCACCTTCTNGTTGGCCCAAGTTCAGGTGAAGTTTTGAAGAATGACAAATGAACTCAGTCATGGACCAGGTCCATCATGTGAGACACAGTGTTTATCAACCTATACATGTGAGATACACGTGAAGGAGATAAGTCTCAAGGATAAAGCAGCAATATCTCCCGAACTGATCGAAAAGGTTGCATATTGGATGAGGAAAGAAAGTATCCTCATGGGAAGAGGACACAATCCGGATAAAGGATAGGGTTGGAGTTTGTATTGTTCAAGGACTCAACTTCGATGGAAGATCAGCAATTGAGTCTCAATCAAACTCTGATTACTAACTCATTAAATAACAGTAATTGTTCTCTTTTACAGGTATTGCACAAACGCAGAAGTGAAACTAAATTGAGAGCAAAAGAGCGAGGCAATTTTGCAAGCAATTTATGTAAGATTCAAGTGTGCATTCCTAAAGCTACTTGGACAAGATAGAAGAACCAATTCCATTGTGTTTATTCTTATTCTAGTTCAATTGTAGTAGGTGGTTTAAAGTTGTACCTTTCCAGCTTTTGTAGAAGCAATTGTAATAGGTACTTTGAGTATTCAAGTTATAGGCTAACTTGAAGGTGTCGCAACAGTTGAGGCTGTGTGCCACACTGGGATTAGAGTTTAATCCTTAGGTTTACAAGAGTTTTGTAAATGCTGTTTTGGCTCAGTGATTTTAGTGGAAGTTTGGGAAAATCCTACTGAGTAGTAGGTTGTGGTTTTTTCACCTTTTGAGCCAGGTGTTTTCCACGTAAAAATCTCTGTGTTCTTTATTTTATGTACTCTTAATTCCGCAAACAGTAGTAGTAAGTACACCTAGAAGAACCAGGTTCTTCTAGAGCGAAAATTGGGTACCACACAAATCACCCCCCCTCTTGTGTGGTATTGACGTTTAGAACATCACAAGACTTGTGGTCAAAGGGTATAGACAACGAGAAGGTCTTGACTATTTCGATACATACTCTCTAGTTACAAGAATTACGTCCATACGAATGTTAGTAGCGTTAGCTGCAGTTTATGGTCTTGAAATTCATCAAATTGTTGTTAAGACAACCTTCTTAAATGGAGAATTAGAGGAAGAAATTTACATGGAACAACCTGAAGGGTTTGTGGTTCCAGGTAAAGAAAAGAAGGTATGTAGACTTGTTAAGTCTTTTTACGGACTAAAACAAGCACCCAAACAATGGCATGCGAAATTTGACCAAACAATGTTGTCAAATGGTTTTAAAATAAATGAATGTGATAAATGTGTGTACATTAAAAATGTTCCAAATCATATAGTCATTGTTTGTTTATATGTGGATGATATGCTAATAATGAGTAATGACATTGCCAACATAAATGCGACTAAGCGCATGCAAACTGGCAAGTTTGATATGAAAGACTTGGGAGCTGCTGATTTAATTCTAGGAATTAAGATCCATAAGACTTCTCAAGGTCTGGCATTGTCACAATCTCATTATATTAAGAAAGTACTTGAAAAATTCAAACACTTGGGCTTTAAAGTTGCAAAGACTCCAATTGACGTGAATCTTGCATTAGCAAAGAACAAAGGCCAAATCATATCACAATTGGATTATACTCGTGTGTTGGGTTGCTTAATGTATATCATGAATTGTACACGACCAGATATAGCTTGTGCTATAAGTAAATTGAGTCGATATACGAGCAATCCAGGTCAATCTCATTGGATGGCCATGAAACGAGTTTTGGGGTATTTAGTACATACCCAGGACTTTGCTTTGCACTACAGTAAATATCCTGTGGTCATTGAGGGATACTGTGATGCAAATTGGATCACCGGATCAACTGATTCCAAGTCCACAAGTGGATATGTATTCACTATTGGTGGAGGAGCGGTATCTTGGAAGTCGTCCAAACACACTTGTATTGCCCGCTCTACAATGGAGGCTGAATTCATAGCTTTAGATTAAGCCGGTGAAGAAGCTGAATGGCTCCGGAATTTCTTGAAAGATATTCCATTTTGGCCCAAACCGTTAGCACCAATATGCATACATTGCGATAGTCAAGCGACAATTGGAAGGGCTGGGAGCGTTATGTATAACGGTAAATCTCGTCATATACGACGAAGACATAAAACCGTTAGGCAATTACTCTCTAGAGGAATTATCACGATTGATTATGTAAAGTCAAGTGATAATGTGTCGGATCCACTTACAAAAGGCCTAACTAGAGAGGTAGTTGAGAAATCATCAAGGGGAATAGGACTATGGCCGAGAACAAGTCATAGTGGCGGTAACTCTACCTAGAAGACTGGAGATCCCAAGATCTAGGTTCCAGGAGATCAAACAAAGTCAATAATGACGGTTCAACATTGTCAACTAAACTTTTGGTCCATTCTCGTGATGAGACAATGTTCAGTACCAAGGATAAAGCGTTAAGGCTTTTTAATGATTTCTAAATTTGATACGGGGTATATCAAATAGTGTATCTACGGGATGACACGTTTATGAATCACCTATGTAAGTGTGAAGTGTTAGCCGCTTCAAGGAGAATTTTGGAAGGCCAGTTCTCTACGCACTTATGAAACCAGGCAGTGTTCATGGCTGAAACGAACACAACAATGAGAACTAAAGACGGTTAAGGGTTGGTTCTGTGACTTATGGTTGTCTAGGTATACACTAATGTTCGACGGTTCAAAGATATCAAATCTACCGATTGATCGAGTATATCCGACATAAGTTCACTACAGAAAGTTCAAAGGGAAACCTACTTATCCAGATGCAATTAATCCTTGCTTGCGAATCACACAGTTTTTCATGCATGTTTCGGTGATATAGCCATTCCCCATTCATGTGGGGGATTGTTAGGTTTCATGTTTAATTATATTAAATACTTAAAAGAGGGTGAATGGAAATTGGAGGGAAATAAAATTTTTGAGTGAAATTTTAAGTTTCCCCCCTTTGGGAAACGGACATTGTCCCATATTGGAAGAGGAAAAGGTTTTTGATGGGTATATAAGCAATTGCTCTTCTTCTAGCTCATAAAGAGTTGAGAAGAAGGCAAGCCTCGCGCCGCCGCCGTCGTCGTCGCTCGCTCGCTCGGCTCGGCCTCGGCTTCGGCCTCGGCTTCGGCCTCGGCCTCGGCTTCGGCTTCGGATTTGGATTTGAATTTGGATTTGGATTTGGTCAAATGATCGATCAATTGATTAATTTTTGGACCAAATTTATTTGTTAATAGTAAAATATTAACAGAAATGTTATTAAATATTTATTTTAATAACAGAATCCAATTCAGTTATCCAAATTTCAGTTTTCTATTTTTGTAACAGAAAATTAACTACCCTTCAATTTTCCCTCTTTATTTTCCCTCTTTATTGTTGAGTAAATAGCTATTTATGTTATGGAATTTATGCTGTGGCCGTTTTGCAAAAATAGCCATTCTGAAGAGTTGCACCTCTTCAGATTTTAGCCCAACTTTGGCTATAAATACAAGGCTATTCTGCTCAGAATTTTCATACGATTTTCTGAGTTTCTCCTCCTTCTTCTGCATACTTTTACCATCAAACAAAGCAACAGTAAGTGTGATTTACTACCGAACTTTGTGTTCGCTGAAACACTGGGGTTTGAAGTACCACTACACTAGTGTGTAATTCGTTCTATCTTGGGAGAAAATAATCCATAACCTTGGGTACTAGGAGGGGATTAAATTCCTTAAGGAAACACTATGAATTCAGTGGGCTCGAATTGATTTCTATCTCTTTACGTTTTCTGTTTATATATTATTCTGCTTTATTTTTTCCAGAATTAGTTTATAAATACAGTTTTCTAACAGGCCACACCCCCACCTACCCACCCTCCCCCTCCACTATACCCACCCTAAATAAAAATATTATAAATAGTACTTTCTTTTCATATTATAGATAGATGTTTTTTTATATTAACAAATGAGTATTTTTTTATGATATAAAAAAGTATATTTTCATTATAACAAAAAAACACTTTCTTTTTATATAGAAAAAGTATTTTTTTTTATTTCAACTAAATGAGTATTTTCTTTTCATGTTGTAGAAAGAGTACTTTCTTTTTCAACCAAAAGGGAGTATTTTTTCAGTTATGGAGCACAAATTTCAACGTTATTTTCGTGTAAGAAAGTAAAGCAAAATATTAGTTCCTTTGGGTTTGTATGAATTTTTAGAATGATAATTAAATTCTTGAAGAAAATAGAGGTCATAAAAATATTGGGTATTTGGGGGGGAGGGGGTGTCACAACCCAATTCTCCATCCGTAAGATGTCGTGAGGGCACCTAGTNTTAGTAGGGGGCGGGGGGGGAATGTGGAGAGTAGCATAAAAAAATATTTTCCTAAAAAAAATTATACTTTCTAACCAAACACTAGAAAATATTTTCCGGCAAAAGTTTTATATTCACCAACCAAACAAGGGAAAATAAGTGGTAAAACCACTCATTTTTAAGATATTCATAGAAAATATTTTCCTTCACGCCAAACACACCCTAGATGTCTTTAAATTAAGATATTCCAAAGGTTGTAATCTCCATAAATTCATTGAAGTGAAACACTACAAATTGGTTATTTTAATGTATTGTCATTTTTTAGACACAACAAAAAAGAAGAAGTTATAACTATCTAAACACGTACTCCTTCTATTTTAATTTATTTAAACCTTTTCTCGAGCATGAGGGTAAAATTGACTAATTTTCTACATGAATTTGGACATAGATTCTTTAATTATTTTAAAATAAAATTTATATATTTAAAAACTATATAAAAGATGCTGTAAGCCATAATATTTAATAATTTAAAATATTTAAAAACTATTTGCAAAAAAATGTGATACAGAATTTTTTTATTTGATTATAGATTCATTCTTTTTGAAAGAAATGGTGAGGTACTTTTTTTTTTTGGCCAACAACAAGAGGGGAGCTTAAGGTGATTACTTTCTCATGTGTAAAACGTGCTAGATACGGCTTCCAAAGTCAGTTTTTTCTTTTCTTCTTTAAAGACATCTAGTAAGATTATAAGAGAGACAAGATAGAAAGAGAGAGCAAAGTAGCCCCATATCCTTCATCTCCTTGTGTGGAGAAGACCAATCGTTTTGACTTTGTCAGCGATATAAAGCTACTCTAATTCGATCGAACTTAATAACTTTAGCTTAAAATTTGTATATGTTAAAGAAAATTAGTAAATATAAATGAACATTAAATTTCAAACTCACTAACTCAAATAATACATCCGGAATCCATAAATTTCAATATGCGAATCCGGCTCAATCAACCTGGGCAACGCCTTTGGAAATAGAAGAAACGATGGTGACATTCTAAGAGCTAAAAAGTACTCCATGCGTGCGTGAGGACTCGTGTTGTGTAGGCTAATGAGAAAGAGACACTTTGAAAGCGGAATAGAATTAAGCTTTTACGCATTTTAATTTCAAATAATAACTTTGATTAAAATGCAAATTAAGCGTCAAATTTGATGTACCGTGAAGGCAATCCAATGGACCTTAACATATTATTGTTCGGACCGTATTTTCATTAGAAGAGAAAGAAACACATGGCTTGAGAGCAGGATGGGATAATCTTAGTGGGCGTTTGGACATAAGAATTGTAAAATTCCAAAATTTAGAGCAGGATGTGAAATTTTTATGTGGATAATTATGTAACATCTGGAATTGCTCCCTGTTTTATTTCCAAAATCAATCAATTTCTTGTCCTTTTGTTGTGCATGTCTTGCTCTTCTGCTATGTTTTTAGTAATGTTTGTGTGCACACATGTGGCATGAGATAATCTTAGTGGGCTTGAGAGCAGGATGTGAAATTTTTTTTCAAGTGAAAATGGTATTTGAAATTTAGAGTTGTGTTTGGACATGAATATAATTTTGGGTTGTTTTTGAAGTTTTGTGAGTGATTTGAGTGAAAATTTGAAAAAACAGGTTTTTGGAGTTTTTCAAATTTTCGAAAATTTCCAAAATGCATCTTCAAGTGAAAATTGAAAATTTTATGAACAAATGCTGATTTCAGAAAAAAGTAAAAATTTTTGGAAAAAAGAGTGAAAAATTCTTATGTCCAAATGAGCTCTTATTGTTTAACCTAAAANTGATTTGAGTGAAATTTTGAAAATAGCTTTTGGAGTTTTCAAATTTCGAAAATTTCCAAAATGCATCTTCAAGTGAAAATTGAAAATTTTATGAACAAATGCTGATTTCAGAAAAAAGTAAAAATTTTTGGAAAAAAGAGAAAATTTTCTTATGTCCAAATGAGCTCTTATTGTTTAACCTAAAAAAAATGTATTTAATTGATTCACCAATTAAATTTGTATGATGGGCCACAAGCAATCGATTCGATCCAAAAAAGATGTAAATTTTCATCAATAACGTGGTAGAAAAATAAAAATGAATTCAATGACAGATAAACATAATAAAAATACACCCGAAAAAAATAATTCTTATTGGATGATCTTTGATAGGGTATTGGGCCGAACAAAGCTTGATGATCCAAATTATGGCAAGCTAGGAGTAAGTTGTTGTGAATTACAATGAGTAGAATTGAAGAGAATAAAATTAGATGATTATAATGGTGGTAAAGTATGAATATTTAAAGGACTAGTTCTAGAAAACTATTCCCCTTGAATTATGAGTCCATTATGAGCAATTACTCAACCCATCTGTTATCTTTGGAAGACTTGTAACGACTGAGTTAATGCTGAAATTTTGTAACTGCTAAGTTAATTCTGTAGCTGATGAGTTGTAACGGCATAGCCGGTCATTTTTTATATTTAATGTAACGACACGACCAGTCGTTTTGAGCATTTGCACTTCACTCGGTAGTTCACGGGCATGAGTAGTTCCATATGACATATTATGACTTGTGTGAATCGTCAGTTTTGGTTTTCAGGTTATTCAGAGTCGATTCGGAAGAATGAATTTTATGGTTTAAGCTTTAAGTTGGAAGAGTTGGCCAAGTTTGACTTTTGTGAATTTGACCTCGGAGTGGAGTTTTGATGGTTCAGTTAGGTCTGAATGACGATTTTGGACTCGGACGTACGCCCGGATTTGCATTTGGATTTTCCTAGAAGGATTCAACACTAATTGGCGAAAAATTTGAAATTTGAAGGTTTGAAAAGTTCACAAGTTTGACCTACAGTTGACTTTGTGGATATTGGATCCCGATTTTGGTTCCGGGAAATCGAATAGCTTCGTTACGTCATTTGGCACTTGTGTGCAAATTTGGGTTCATTGTGGTTGATTTGCTATGTATCGGCACGAGTTTTGAAAGTTGAAAAGTTCAAAGTTCATTAAGTTCGGTTTGAGGTGTGATTCGCCGTTTCAATGTTGTTATGTATGATTTGAGGCCTCAAGTAGATCCGTGTTGTGTTTCGGGACTTGTTGGTATGTTCGGACGGGTTCCCGAGGGGCACAGACATGTTTCAGATTGATTTCAGACTATTTTTTTCTTCATTTTGCACTGCTGATGTCTGGTGTCGCATTTCTTCATCGTGATCGCAGACTTAGAGGTGCGATCGCGTAAGGGAAATTGGAGAAGAGTGATTCTTCTTCTACGCGTTTACGAGTAATTGTTCGCATTCGCGTATGTTTTGGCAGCTTAAACATCGCGTTCGCGCTGTTGAGCACGCGTTAGTGTTTGGGATTGAGCTACGGCAATGTTGGTTATCTCTTCGCACACGGGAGGTTTCTTCCGCGAACGCGTAGTTCAATCAGCTGTGTATACCGCAATCGCGAGCTTACTTATGTGATCGCATCGGGCATTTTCTAGGAGCATCGTTTTTTTTTTCTTCGTGATCGCGATGGTGCTTCAGCGAACGCGATGCATTAATTTGCCCAGTGATAATAAAGTACTCCATTCCGGAGGTTTCAGCCATTTTTGTATTTTTGGAGCTATGGAGCTCGGATTGAGGCGATTCTTGAAGTAATTTTTACCATGTGATTGGGGTAAATGTTCTTTACTCATTTTTTTTTTATTTTATATGATGAATCTATCTTTGTTTTCGGTATTTGATTGAGGGTTTTAAAAGAGAAATTGGCGGGGTTTTATCTTCAACTTCTTTAAGCGAATTTTTGAGTTTTGAGCATCGATTCGGAGTCGGATTTGAGTGAAACTAGTATGGTTGGACTCGTAATTCAATGGGTTGTCGAATTTTATGAGTTTTGTTGGGTTTCGAGGTGCGGGCCCGAGTTTTTTACTTTTGGCCGATTTTAGACTTTTGATTAAGGATTCGACTTTATCATTTGGAATTATTTCCTTGGGCTTTATTTGATGTATTTGAGTTGCTTTTGGCTAGTTTCAAGCCGTTCGGAGGTCGGTACGCGCGGGATGGCATTGGGGAGCATCGTTGGGCTTGCTCGGTATTGGATTTGGCTTCTTCAAGGTAAGTAACACTTCTAAACTTGGTGATGAGGGTATGAAACCCTGAATTACGTGTTATGTGTTTGGTATTGAGGTGATGCACATGCCATGTGACGGTCGTGTAGGCGTGCACCGTGAGAATTGTGACTACGTTATTCTGTGTACCGTGTACCTGATCTTATCTGCAACCATGAAATCTCTACGTGCTAGAGCTATTGAGCTGTGATCCATGTTAGAAACCATGTCTAGGCTACATGCTCATTCTGTTGGGACTGAGGTCATATTGCTTGTCGCGACCCATGTTGGCCCAAGTAAATGTGAAGTTTTGGAGACTGACAAAAGAACTCAGACATGGACCAGGTCCATCTTGTGAAGCACAGTCATGATCAACCCAAACATGTGAGATGCACGTGAAGGAGATAAATCTAACTTATCAGAAGTAATATCTCCTGATCTGATCGAAAAGGTTGCATATTGGATAAGGAGAGAAAAACTTCTTACACGAAGAGAACACAATTTAGGAAGAGGATAGTGTTAGAGTATGAGATCAACTAGAACTTTTCCACCATGGAAGAGTAGCATCTGTATCCTAGTCAATCTCTAATTGCTAACTCCTTAAATATTAGTGTTGTTCTCTTTTACAGGTAATGCACATAAGCAGAAGTTAAACGTAAATTGAGAGCAAAATAGCAAGGCAATTTTGCAAGCAATTTATGTATGATTCAAGCGTGCAATCCTTGAACAAGATAGAAGAACTGGTTCCAAGTGTCTATCTTTTATTCTAGGTCAATTGTAGTAGGTGATTTTACATTGTACCTTTCCGCTTTTGTAGAAGCAATTGTATTGGGTACTTAGAGTGTTCAAGTTAGAGTTAACTTGAAGTTGTCGCAATAGTTGAGGTTGTGTGCCACAACGGGATTAGAGTTAATCCTAGGTTTACAAAAGAGTTTTTGTAAATGCAGTTTTGGCTCAGTGATTTTAGTGTAAGTTAGGGAAAATCCTACCGAGTAGTAGGTCGTGGTTTTTTCACCTTTTGAGCTAGGTGTTTTCCACGTAAAAATTTCCGTGTTCTTTATTTTCTTTACGTATTATTTCGCAAATAGTAGTAGTTGGAACACATAGAAGAACCAGGTCCTTCTATAATCAAGTTAAGCGAAAATTGGGTACCATACAAATCAACCCCTCTTGTGTGGTATTGAAGTATAAAATATCAATTGGTATCAGAGCAGGTTGTCCTTGAAGAGGCTAACACCCTAGGCCCCCACTCTTTAATGGTCTGTACTATTCTTGGTGGAAGAACAGGATGAGAGACCACATCATAGGAGAAGACCATGAACTTTGGGACATAGTCACTGATGGTCTCCTAGCTACTAAAAAGAAGAATGCTGAAGGAGTGGACGTGCCAAAGACAAGAGCTGACTGCACTACTGAAGATTTGAAGAAATGGGAAAAGAATTCCAACGCTACGAAATGGCTTGTGTGTGGACTAGGTCCAGACGAGTACAACAGGATTCAAAGCTGTACCACTGCTAAGGAGATATGGGACACTTTACAAGTGGCTCATGAAGGAGCTCCTCAAGTGAAGAGATCAAGAGGAACACTGCTATATTCTCAATATGAGAATTTCACTATGAAGGAAGGAGAAACTATCCAGGAGATGTACACAAGGTTTACAACACTAACAAATGAACTTAAATCTCTTGGGAGAATTATCCTTGAAGAAGACAAGGTTGAGAAAATCTTGACAAGGGTCTTACCAGTAACTTGAGAAAGCAAAATTACTGCTATTCAGGAATCAAAGAACATTGCTACTCTCAAGTTGGATGAACTGATTGGAAATCTCACTGCCTATGAACCGAGAAGGCAAACTATGAAAATAGATGCACCCAAGAAGGAAAGGAGTCTACTTCTCAGAATAGTTGAAGGTGCAGATCTAGAGGATGATGAAATGGCCATGATCACAAGGGATTTCAAAAAGGACCTGATGAGAGGAAAGGGTTCTTCAAGCGGTACAACCTTCAACAAACCAAGGGCTCCTGAGAAATAGACCAACGAGGGCTGCTACAAATGTGGCATGACTGACCACATGATCAAGAATTATCCTCAGTGGGAAATTGAATGGAAGAAGGAAAGGGATGAACGAAGGAATAGGAAGAAGGAAGAGGTTCAACCTAAAAGGAACAAAGGATCAACAAAGGCTATGTTTGTTGCTTGGGGAGAAACATCAGATGAGGATTAAGAAGATGAAGCTGGAGATGAACAAGAACTTATGGCCATCATAGAATCAGATGCTGAACAAGAGGTAAGTGTGATTTATCTCAAAGACAAGATTAAATTTTTGTCTAAAGAAAGGTTATCTGAATTATTGCTAGACTTCATAGATGAGTCTGAGGTAATAAACAATGAGAAGGAACAGCTGTCTAGGGAGTGTGTGATCTCAAAAGCCAAGTGCAAAAATCTAGAATCTAGGGCTAATGAGAGTGACAGAAAAAATTATGAGTTGAAGAACCAGGTTCTTGAACTTGACACCAGTGTCTTAGAACTTGGGTCTGAAAATTTAAAACTGAAATTAGGAACAGGTAAGAAGAAAGCTGATCACACACATATCACCTTAGAAAGAAATCTAGAAAAAATGAAGGATGAGTTGTACAAGAAAGATGAACAAATAAGGGTTTTAAAAGAAGACCTAGGGAAGGTAAATCATGAACTAGACAGAACTTGCAAATGGAATAAGTCTTCTGATGCACTATCCTGGCTACAAGAACACCACAGTAGCAACAAGAGAGGACTTGGCTATGGGACCCCAGCACCTAAGTGGGATCCCAAAAGCAAATATATCACTCTTCCTGAAAACAAAATCTGCACACACTGTGGCAAGACTGGTCATTACAAAAGTGAATGTAATGCAAAAGAAAAGGCCAGTCAAAAGGACAAAACCTTTGTTCAAGAGAAAAATAGGCTGCCTGGATGGGCCAAAAGGAATTTAATTCACCCCTTTGCTTATAGAAAAGGAACCCAAACTAGTTTGGGTTCCTAAGACTAACCCCTGATTTCTTTTTGGAGGTCCAAGTGAAGGGAAGTAGCCAAATATGGTACATGGATAGTGCCTGCTCAAAACATATGACTGGAAGCAAGAACCAATTCCTTTCACTTGAGGACTTAAAAAGAGGTAATGTCTCCTTTGGAAATAGGAAGAAAGGTGAGATTATTGGGGTTGGAAAGGTAGGTAAGACAAACTCACATTCTATTGAGAATGTCTACTTGATAGATGGCTTGAAATATAGCCTAATCAGTGTATCACAACTGTGTGACAGAGGTAACCTTGTAGCATTTACCTCTACCAAATGCTTTGTGATTAATCTTACCACTGACAAGATTGTTTTTTAGGGAAAAAGCGTTAACAATATTTACATTGTAATTTGTCTACTCTTTCAGAAAATGAACTCACTTGCTTGAGTGTGTTGGATAATGATCCCCTCCTGTGGCACAAAAGACTTGGTCATGCAAGTCTGAATCAACTCAACAAATTAGTCTCCAAGGACCTGGTGATAGGGTCACCTAACATCAAGTTCAAGGAAGACAAAGTTTGTCAGGCTTGTGCAAGGTGGAAGTAGGTAAGATCATCTTTTAAAAGCAATAAAATGGTAAGCACAACCAGGACGATGGAACTGGTTCATATGGATCTCTGTGGTCCAATGAGAACATTGAGCAGAGGTGGTAAGAAATATGTGATGCTACTTGTTAATGATTATTCTAGGTTTACCTGGGTACTATTTTTAACATCTAAGGATGAAGCATCTGACATGTTTACTACCTTTGTTAGAAAAACTCAGAAACAACTAGGTAATCAACTTGCATCAATCAGGTCTGATCATGGAACTGAATTTAAAAATGCTAAGTTTGCTGAATTTTGTGATGAGCATGGTAATAGATCATAATTTTTCTGCCCCTAGGACTCCTCAACAAAATGTAGTAGTTGAAAGAAAGAATAGGACTCTTGAAGATATGGCTTGGACTATGCTTCTTTCTAGTAAATTGTCTCATAGCTTCTGGGCAGAGGCTGTAAATACTGCATGTTACATCATTAATAGATGCATGACTAGACCTCTTGTAGAGAAGACTCCCTATGAGTTACTTAAGGGAGAAAACCAAATATATCCCATCTTAGGGCATTTGGATGCAAGTGCTTTGCGCACAATAATGGAAAGGACTCCCTAGGAAAGTTTGATCCCCGAAGTGACGAGGGAGTATTCTTGGGATATTCTTCACATAGCAAAGCTTATAAAGTGTACAATAAAAGAACTTTATGTGTAGAAGAAAGTGTACATGTAGTTTTTGATGAAACTAACATTCTTTCTGAGAGACGGGAACATGAAGATGAAGCTATTTGGCTAGTAAAAGAATTGAGTGAAGTCTCAGCTCAAGCTAAAGATACACCAAAAGAAGGAACGGGTGATCGAACAGGTTCTTCCATCCAAGGGCAACCTGATAGGGAGAACTGAACAAAGAAGAACTGAAACCAATCCCCTAATGGAACCTGTCCATGACCCTGTTCCTCAGCAACTGAACATGGGCGAAACATCAAATAGAAATCAGTTGGTTATGAAACCTTACAAGTATCAAAGTTCTTATCCCATTGAGAACATAATTACTGATCCAACATCTGGAGTTAAAATTAGATCCCAATTAAAGAATCTGTGTGCTTTTGATGCTTTCTTATCTCTTATTGAACCTAAAAATGTTGTTGAGGCTTTGCATGATGCAGATTTGGTAAATGCAATGCAAGATAAACTCAATCAGTTTGAGAGAAGTCAAGTTTGGCATCTGGTTCCAAGACCCAAGGATAGATCAATAACTGGCACTAAATGGGTCTTCAGAAACAAGCTTGATGAAGATGGAACAATTATAAGGAACAAGGCAAGACTGGTGGTCCAAGGTTATAGCCAAGAAGAGGGCATAGATTATGATGAGACCTTTGCTCCAGTTGCAAGACTGGAGGCAATAAGACTCCACATAGCCTTTGCAGCACACATGGAATTCACTCTTCATCAGATGGATGTCAAAAGTGCCTTCCTGAATGGCTACCTAAAAGAAGAAGTGTTTGTCAAACAACCTCCAGGGTTTGAGAGCAAGGAGTGTCCGGAACATGTGTACAAATTAGACAAGGCTCTCTATGGACTCAAGCAGGCTCCTAGAGCATGGTATGAACGACTGTCCAAATTCCTGCTTGAACATGGCTACAAAAGAGGTAAAATTGACAGTACTCTATTCCTCAGGGAAAAAGGTAAGGATCTTCTTGTAGTACAAATATATGTTGATGCCATAATTTTTGGGGCAACCACTTACAAACTAAGTAAGGATTTTTCCAAAAATTAATGGGGAGTGAGTTTGAAATGAGTATGATGGGTGAACTTAAATTTTTCTTAGGCTTACAGATCAAACAAAACCCAAATGGAACCATGATCCACCAGCAGAAAGATGCAAAAGAGTTGATTAAAAAGTTTAAAATGGATGAATCAACAGAAATAGATACACCCATTGCAACAACTACCAAATTAGACACAGATGAACCTGGTACATCTGTTGATCAGAAGTTGTATAGGGGTATGATTGGTTCACTTTTGTATCTTACTGCTAGCAGACCTGACATAGTATTCATTGTAGGGCTTTGTGCTCGTTTTCAGGCAAATCCTAAGGAATCTCACTTGACTGCTGTCAAGAGGATACTGAGATATTTGAAAGGCACTGCTGATCTTTGTCTTTGGTACCCTAAAGGTAGTAATTTCAATCTAGTGGGGTATGCTGATGCTGACTATGCAGGTTTCCTTGTGGATAGGAAGAGCACCTCAGGTATGGCTCATTTTCTTGGTTCATGTCTTGTATCATGGGCCACTAAAAAGCATAATTCAGTGGCCTTATCCACTGCTGAGGCTGAATATGTTGCTGTTGCCTCTTGTTGTGCTCAATCGCTGTGGATCAAACAACAGCTGATAGATTTTGGTATTGAAGTCGATTGCATTCCTATTTTTTGTGATAACACTAGTGCTATAAGTATGACAAATAACCCAGTTCATCATAAGAGGACTAAGCACATAGATGTTAGACATCACTTCTTAAGGGATAACTATGAGGAAGGATTGATTACCATAGAATTTTGTGCTACTGATAAACAAATAGCTGACATCTTTACTAAAGCACTGAGTAGAGAAAGATTTGAAAGGAACATGTTGGAATTAGGGATGATTAAGATCACCTAATGGGCTAGGAAATCTGAACATGTGTAAATATACAAATTAATTTTTACTCAGCTTCATATTGTAAATAGTATACTCCTGTGACGTGTTAATATGACTCACTGATCTCCTATAAAATTTTCTCTATTGTGGTAAATTGAGGCATGATCAAGAGAATTCTAAATGAAGAACCTGGTTCATCAGTATTGATTCATCTGAATGCCAAGGTATGTTTTCTATACTCTACACAATTAGAATTAAATATTTAAATCATGAGCAGAGTCCTACCATTGTTCAACTCATTAGTAAATCCGATCCGTGTATTTTTTGAACCAATTCCGTCCTTATTAGAATTCTAACCACAAAAATTGCCTAAAATCTAGGGAAGCCTAACCGTTCGTTCAACCTGAAATTTCAGGTTGATTAGACTTCTAATTGACTGCTAAAGCTACCGTTATCCATTAAATGAGTCTTTTTCTTTAAATAATCATTATTACTTCCTGTCATCCTCATAATTCAAAAACCGTCAAAAACCCTTCTTCACTCTCAATTGCTTTCTTCTCCAAAGGTTTAACTCAGAAATTTTCTCAAGCACTAAAATACAATGATGAACCCACAAGACAACCCTGGAACTCCTTCAAAGCCTACTCCCTCTGTTTCATCTACCCCTCATCCACCTAGCACGATTCCCTAACCCAGGCGAAGGAGAGTAATAATGCTTGCTCGCAAAACGGTGGCATCTAATGCTCTTTCAAAGAAATTGAATGAAAAATTAAACGCAAGGTAGGCCCAAGATTCTGACTCTGACTCTGAGTCTGATTCGTTCAAATCTGCTAGTGAGGGGGAAGGACCTGGGTCTTCTGACTCTTCTAAGGCCCATAAATCCCCTTCTAAGGTAAGTTCCTCTATGATTGAAAATTAGAAAATAGGTTTGTTTTGGTTGGACCTATAAGGGATGTGAAATTACCTGAGTTAGGAAGCGGTGGAGGTAAAAAGAAATCTAAAAAAGAAAAAGGAGAGAGGGTGAATGTGGTGATGTGAGGGGAAAAGGGAAATGAGTGGTTGATCATTCACCCACTAATGAATTGCCTGTACCTGCTATTTGTGGGGTTGCACAGGAAACTGTTGAAAAAGTGGCAAGAAGTGAGGGGGAAGCGATTTAGGGGAGGCTGCTGAGGGGCTAGTTAATCTAAGCTCACAGGGAGATGAACCTGGTTCATCAATTGAAGAGACCCTATGATTGAGGCCATGTACTACTATAAAGTAGCAAGAGTGGTCGAAGCAAATTTTACCCGAAAAGGTCGGGATCGATTTCCACAGGGAGCTAGAGATGGGAATTGAGTTTCTATCTAAATTGGAGTTGCGTAATTGTTCCTAATTGCACTTCTAAACATATTTGGTTTCGATATTACTTCTAAATTTATACTCCTAAGATGCTAACTTAAGCTAAGTTAAGCTAAGAGTAGACTACTGAAGGTTGTCTAATTAGTTAAAAGGCACTAGGGGAGTGACTTTCTCCTAGGTGGATACTTGACGGGTTCTCGTGTCTAAGGCTAGGTTGTCATATTTTGGGATTACGATATAACCATCGCACGATTCTACTCACTCTATACCTCTCGGTAGTTTGAGTGATTTTGCCCTAATTGACTTTCTCAAGATCAATTGGGTATGATAATTTGTGCAAGCAATTGAGGTTCAAGTTGGGTATTACTATCTCTAGGTTTAACCCTTTAATTGGGGCTATCAATCTCTTGAGTACACCCCAATTCCTTGTTGGACTGATTTTTATAGATTTAGGCTCTCTTTCTCAAGAGCCCAAGTCAACTAGTCATAAACTACTGTTTTCAACCACTAATTCAACATTAAAACCATAAATTAGTCCAAATATCAAACACCCACAGACATTCAAGCCTTAAAACACAAGAACCATCAATTACCCACACTAGGGTTGAGCCACAACCCTAGCTAATAGGTCTAGCTACTCATGATAATAGAGGAAAACAAAAAAATAGATGAAAAAAAACCCATAATATTTAATTACTAAATAAACCTTGAAGATTCAATGATAAAACTATTGTAAAATTACTCAAAATGGTAAAAGAACACTGTTCACGAGCGCAGCTCAACTTAAAACTATAACTGATGACCTAAAAATGGGAAAAGAAACTTTTTATACTAGGCCAAAAATTTTGGACAAAAATACCCCTGCGGGGCTAGTGCGGACCGCACAAAATCGAGTGCCACCGCACTGAGGCTCTTGGCTGAAATTTTTGCTCTGTAAACTTGGCCACCGCGGGCCGCACAAAATGCACCGCGGCCGCGGTGGCTCCTGTTGCGGTCCACACAAAATGGAACACGGACCGCATTGGCAATGTTCCTCCAACTTGGCAACTCTCTGAACTTGAGCTTTGCGGACCGCACAAAATCGAGTGCGACCGCAATGAAGTCAATGCGGTCCGCATGAAATGTTTTGCGGCCGCATTGCTTGGCTGCCTAAATGAGCACTCTCTGAACCTCCTCTTTGCGAACCGCACAGAATGGAGTGCGACCGCATTGCTTGGCTGCCTAAAATGAGCACTCTCTGAACCTCTTCTTTGCAGACCGCACAGAATGGAGTGCGGCCGCACTGGTCCTGTTATATTGAGCTTGGACTTGTTCTTGGTACTTGTGTATGTTTCACTCCTTTTTGAGCTGGTTTTGACAAATTGTCACCTTGTTGACCGAATCCAGCAATCAAGTACAACATGTGAGCCTTTGGGACTATTTTGTACACCTTTCTAATCAAAATTCAAGTAAGAAGGAGTGTAAAATGCATCATAATCCCTAGTTATCAACTCCCCCAAACTTAAGCTTTTGCTTGTCCTCAAGCAAACAAAATAAGACCCACCCCTTAAGAGTAAATCCAAGAAAATTCAGCTGACCCAAAGTGACCTCAACTAGCATCAATTGGGACTAACAATTTCCCTTAATTCAAATGAATCATTAACAACATTCCCTCTTTTAAACACCATGGATCTAGTGCGACACAAGAGCAGACTCAACACATCAAAGGAACTCTTTCTATTACTTTGGTCATTGTGGAACCCAAACTCACACATCCTCGACTCTCCCTAAGCAAACCTCACCGTTAGGATACTAGCACTCAGAACGAGGTTAATGGAAATACACTCATCTCTCTCAAGGAAAAGTCACAAGTCCGACACTAGGTACCATATGCTTTCCCCTTATGTGAGTCACCACTAATGTAAGCATCATTCAACTCAAGATCATATAGGGCTTTTGTGGAGACATAGTGATGGCTTTTGGTTTAGGATAGGAAATGTTTGGTCTAAGTAGGTTCCATCTTCCCTTTAGCACTTCTTTTGCTTCATTTTGGCACACATTCACTTGACTTTTTAAGTCATTTCACTTCTTTCTAAGGGGTTAGAGAGACACATTGTCACTCTTTCTTGTTCATTTCGAATCTTTTCTCCTTTCTAAACTTTCCCCACCTTTCATTCTTTGCTTTTATTGAATCCCTTCATTCTTTTCTACATTGAACATTCTTTTTGTCTTTTTGATTTTCTTTCTTTTTCATTGCCTTTCCTTTTCTTCATTTTGTACCTTTTACCACTTTGTTGCAATCCTCGTCTCTCCCCCCAAACATATACTTTTTCCATGTGCTAAGGAAAGATCGTGTGCCAAGAGAGGGTATCTTTAGAACAGGTAAAGGCTTGTAGCGTGGTTCTTGAAAGAAAAAGGTCTAAAGCTCAAAAGGGCTGACTAGGGATTTTATTATTAGTAGGCTATGGAAGTGTTCAAGATATCATTCGGATCAAGGAGAGCCTATAATCACGTCTCAAGTCAAATTACACATAGGATTTCGCCTAGACAAACATTCAGGGCAAGTTCTAGACCAATGGCTCGGGACTTGGACTTGGAATTCAAATTCTCACCACACAAGCTTTGGGATTGCTAAAGACACGGAGTCGGGGGCCCATTACAACCTTAGATAATATTTGAGCAACCCAATGGTCCCGAAAAACCATTTGATAATTATCGGCCAACACAAGAGTCTCAAGGTCGCAACTTTCACCATCCTACACACAATGATTTGTTTTTGACCATGGGATCAAAGACAAATGTGTTAGGCCCAAGTGAAGCTTTGCTTGAGGCAAACTTACCAACTAACTACTAAAAAGCAAAAAGAAAACAGACTCAAACCCTTAAGAAGGTTGTCATGCCATCCATCATCGGGAAGAGCCACCCGGTTCACACAAATTCCACCTTTGAAAAGAACCATGGCATTAAGAAAACCAAAGGTTATTGCAAAAGCTCAAAACAAGAAGCTACGAACATAAAATAAGAAGCTAAGAAAGGAAAAATGCGGAAAGTAAAATGAATATATACAAGAGGGGATTTAGACGAATATACAATAGGGAGAATGAATATATACATAAGAACGTAACTTTATATACAGACCCAAAGTAAAAAGTACGAAAAGTGTAATGAAAATGATAAAATTATATACATACCAAAGATAAAAAGAAAGAAAGCATAAAATACTGTCATATATACAGTCATCCAAATATCCAAACAGGGCTACCCCCTCAAATGAAAGCTGGCATTGTCCTCAATGCCAACTAACCAAAATAAGCACAAAATAAAGAGGAGAGGAAAAAGAAACTCCCTATGGGTCCTCCGTTTGCATAGGATCCCGAGTTTGGGTCCCTGGGTCCTCTGTCTGCTAGGGAACCTGTGACTGGCTCCCTGTGACCTGTGGCTTTGCTGGGATCTGGGCCTGGACCTGGACTGAGTCCTGGGCTGAATCCTGGGGCTGGCTAGAGGGACCTCCCTATGGGTCCTCCAATTGTATAACTGCATCATCAGAATGGGGAATCACCCTCTTCCTCTTGGGAGGCCTCTCTGACTACTGCTCTGGCTGGGGCTGGGCTGCTGGCATTGGGTCATGCAACAATAGGTCCAAAGGCAAGTGATCCACCTTCAACCTATCTAACTTTACCCTTAGCTCCTTCACCGACTCCTTTGAAGCCCGAGTCTTTCTCATTTTCTTTGCCTCTCTAGCAAGATCCTTTAGTGCCTTTCCATGTGAATCAATAGCCTCCGTGATCAATTTCTGGATATCTAGGAGCTTCTTCTGGTTGTTCAGAAGCTCCTTGAGAGTGTCCTCAATAGACCGTGGGACCTGTGGAGGAAGAGGTGCTGACAGGGCTGCCACCATAGTAGATAGTACAGACAGCTTAGAAGTAGCTGTCTGCATCCAGTTGTTGATGCTGGCGAGGGCCTGGCTCAGACGGTGGGCAGTCAATGGGTATGTAGTGGTGGAAGGTATCTCTGGAACATTAGAAGTGGGTGGACCTGGGACCATGTCTGTTGAGGTGGAAGGAGGCTGAGTAGGAGCCACTACCACTACTGGCTCTTCAGACTGGCCAATTGACGTAGTGGCTTTTCCCTTGTAGTGCTTGCCTTTAGGGTTGTCATCACCCTGCAGGCTGTACTAGGAGAACGGTGCCTTTGGTTTCATTTTCATATCAAATTCCTCTTGTCCACCTCTAAGTCCCTCAGGTACATGGTCAGGAAGTTGGGGAAGGGATAATTTCTGTCACCTTCATTTTCCACCCGTGTAATAATCCGAGACATCACATTCCCGACGTTAATCCGGTACCCCGCCATGATCGATGCTACCAATATAGCCCGTTGAAGAGGGAGTGAGTTGTCGTGGGTGGTGGGGTCTAGCCTGTTGCACACAGATGTCTCCCACCCCTTAGCCTCAAAGTTCAAAGTTCTCCTCAAGATCTTCACTCCCGCAGTCAACCAATCGAGGGTGGTAACTGGGATTGCCAAGTACTCTGCCAACCAAGGACGAGCTTCCTCACCCAATTACATCTTTTCCATATACAATGACTCATCCTCCTCTAGGAAGCCCAGGTAATCATTTATGGTCTTGCCATAAAATTTCACCGTCAAGTTCCGCACTTTGGTGACTGTGGTGCCCTTTTTTATGTAGGCCACATTTGTGTAGAACTCCTTCACCAAGTGCTCATTAGCCTCCTCCACCTGGCCTATGAAATACTCCCATCCACCTCTCACTCTGAACTGCCTCAACATATTGGGGTTGTGAGGCTCGAGGTCATGTATAATTAATTTACGCTCGGGTATTAGCTTCCTCTCGGGCCACCACTCTCTAAACTTTTGATAGGCAACCTCACTCACAAACCGGTCCTGCCATGCCTTCGAATTCCTTGTTCTCTCTACTCCTCCCACTTGGGGCTCACCTCCTTCTACTTCTTCCCCTACTTCTGCTACGGGGCCCTCTCCGGATAGTGAAGCTGTAGGAGAGGTGGAATATTCATTGCCACTGCTAGCGGCTGAGCCCTCAGATGACTCAGAAGATACACGCATTGATGCTCGGGCAGTAGGAGGGCCTGGAGGAGTAGGGTCATCTGTCAGTCTAAACCTGTTCGGGAGGTCATCTATATACTCCAGGACGGAGTCAGAATCAGACGCCTCCCGGGAAGGCTCATACTCACTTCCCAATGAATGGGAAGCAGCTCTATTAGCAGCCCGGATTGCCTTTCTTGTTGCTTTTATTGCTTCCCGAACTTGGGGGATCAACTTTATCTTTCCACGTCCCCTCCCCCGGGAGGACTCTTCTCGTCCTGGTTGTTTATCACCTTTGCCTTGTGATCTCACCATTATCTGCAAGCAACATTCAGTTATGCTTTGTTAGTATCAATAGAATCAATGAAATTCAAAGTTGCAGGAAAATTGTTGCAGACAGCTTTTAAAAAAAAATTGCAGAATGTGGACCGCACAAAATGAAGTGCGGCCGCAAAGAGGCTACCGCGGACCGCACAAAATCCATTGCGGCCCGCACAAAGGTGGGGTTCAGACTACCCACTCTCTGAATCTGTGCACCGCGGACCGCACAAAATGCATTGCGGTCCACATTGAGGCACCGCGGACCGCACAAAATCCTTTGCGGTTGCGGTCCTCAAGTTTCAGCTTCAGAACTTATTCCACCGTGGTCTGCACAAAATAGTATCGCGGACCGCACAAAATCCACCGCGGTCTGCATTGAGTGCCTAGCAGCAACACCAACCTAGGGTTCAATGTTTTGTCCAATTTTAGTCCAAACTTTTACGTAATAATGATTCCCTAGGTGTTGCCTCAGTGTTGTAACTAATTATGCCTAATTAAAACATGATTAACTAACCTATGCTACGAAATTAAAAGAAAAACGGGAAGAAAAGAAGAAAAAACTAAGAGAAAATGAAAGTCACAAGAAAATAGCAAAATTAAACAACTAAAAGGAATTAAAGCTACCAAAAATGAGATGCACTGATGATTAATCGTGACTAAGCAGTTGAATTCGTGCAATTTAGAGAGTGAACAGTGGTGAACAGTGATTTTTTGGGCTTCTGAGAGTAAAAAGATCGAAAAGTTCAAATGGAGGGCCTCAGGTCCTATTTATAGAAAAAGGTCCTGGGCCCCAGCTCACCTACCAACCGCGGACCGCACAAAATGGAACCGCGGTCTGTATTACTCAGAAACATGAAGATTTGAGAAGGCAACCACTACGGATCGCACAAAATGCTCCGTGCCGCAGTGGTCCACCGCGGACGGCACAAAATGTAATGCGGCCGCGGTGGCAAACTTCAGAGAACCAGTTTTCAACATCAATCATCAGTGCGGTCTGCACTGATTTTGTGCCCCCGAACTAAGTCCTTTGCGGCCGCACAAATTGTAGTGCGGCCGCATTGCAAACTTCAGAGAGTGATCAATTTTTCCACTTGGTCCTGCATAGCATCAACACAATCCTACAGCATCTCAGAACCAGTCAGTCCAAAAATAAACCCTATACTATGAAGAAAATCAAAGAAAAATGAAAAGAAAGACACATGGGTTGCCTCCCAAGAAGCGCCTGATTTAACGTCGCGGCACGACGCAGGTTACCATCAAATCACTTTAGATGAAGAAGTGCCACCACGTGGCTGTCATCAATTTTTTCCAGGTAGTGCTTGACCCTGTGCCCATTAACTCTGAAAACCTCCCCATTTTTGTTCTTCAAGTCAAGTGCACCAAACGGAGTCAAAAACACCACTTCAACAGGTCCACTCCATTTTGACTTAAGCTTTCCCTGAAACAGAGGTAACCGAGAGTTGAACAAGAGAACCAAATCACCCACTTTGAACTCCTTGCCACGACCATATTTATCATGAAGGTACTTCATCTTGTCCTTGTACAAGGATGAACGGGAGTAGGCATGGAATCGAAATTCATCAAGTTCATTAAGCTGCTCCACACGAAGATTTGCTGCCACATCCCATTCAAGATTCAGTTTCCTCAAAGCCCACATGGCCTTGTGCTCTAACTCAACCGGTATGGCAAGATTTCCCAAACACCAACCGGTACAGAGACATACCAATCGGAGTCTTGTAAGTAGTCCGGTAAGCCCATAGAGCATCATCCAACTTCTTAGACAAATCGGTCCTATTTTCATTGACCGTTTTAGACAATATACTCTTGATTTCCCTGTTTGAGACTTCAACTTGGCCACTTTCTTGAGGATGATAAGGAGTAGAAACTTTGTGATTGACACCATACTTTGAAAGCAAGGTGTCAAAAGCTCTATTGCAAAAACGCGACCCACTTATGATTGCACGAGGAGTGCCAAACCTTGTAAAAATTCTCTTTTTGAGAAATTCAACCACACTCCGAGCTTCATTGTTGGGCAAAGCCACGGCCTCGACCCACTTTGAAATAGTCAACCGCCACTAGAATGTAGGTGTTCCTACATGAGCTTACAAATGGGCCCATGAAATCAATACCCCACACATAAAAAATATCCACTTCTAGAATGCTGTTGAGAGGCATCTCATCTTTCTTCGAAATACCACCCGCTCTTTGACATTCGTCACACCTCTTCACAAGATCACTTGCATCTTCATACAAAGTTGGCCAGTAAAACCCACAACTAAGAACCTTTGAAGCTTTCCTCGCCCCGCCATGATGGCCACCATAGGGAGAGGAATGATAAGCCTCTAAGATACTCAACTGCTCCTCCTCAGGGACACACCTCCGGATCACTTCGTCGGTGCAAATCTTGAATAAGTACGGCTCATCCCAATAGAAATCAAAACTATCCCATTTGTGCTTCTTCCTTTGGTTAGAAGAGAGCTCACACGGGATTATACCAGTCACAAGATAGTTAGCAACATCTGCAAACCATGGAATATCATTCATTGACACAGAAAGTAGTTGCTCATCGGGAAATGTATCATTGATCTCTAGGCCATCACACGGCCTCCCTTCTTCCTCCAAGTGGGACAAGTGGTCCGCCACTTGGTTTTCACTACCTTTCCGGTCCACAATTTCCAAATCAAACTCTTGAAGCAACAATACCCATCGCATCAGCCTAGTTTTGGAGTCTTTCTTCATCATCAAATACCTAAGAGCTGCATGATCGGTATGCACTATGACCTTGGCTCCCAAGAGATACGACCGAAATTTTTCCACTGCTAACACAATAGCCAACAACTCTTTTTCAGTTACCGTGTAGTTCCTTTGAGCCTCATTCACTGTCTTGCTCGCATAGTACACCAGATGAAACATTTTGCTCACTCTTTGACCCAAAACTGCCCCAACCACAACATTACTCGCATCGCACATGAGCTCGAAAAGCAAGCTCCAGTTGGGGGCGGTAATGATAGGGGTGGTGGTCAACTTATGCTTGAGAAGTTCAAATGCTTGCATACATCCCTCATCGAACACGAACTTGGCATTCTTTTCTAGTAGCTTGCATAAAGGATTCACTACCTTCGAAACGTCCTTGATAAATCTCCGGTAAAACCCCGCATGCCCAAGAAAACTTCTAACCTCCTTGACAGAAGTGGGGGGAGGAAGCCTTGAAATCACCTCTATTTTAGCTTTGTCCACCTCTATGCCATGCTTTGAAATTTTATGATCGAGCACTATGCCCTCCTCAACCATGAAGTGGCATTTTTCCCAATTGAGCCCAAGATTGGTGTCTTCACAACGGGCCAACACTCTATCCAGATTTTTCAAACATTCATCAAATGAATCACCCACAACACTAAAGTTATCCATGAACACCTCCAAAATATCTTCCACCATATCGGTGAAAATGGACATCATACACCGTTGGAATGTCGCCGGTGCATTACACAACCCAAAAGGCATCCGAGAAAAGGCAAAGGTGCCATATGAACAAGTAAACGTGGTCTTCTCCTGATTTTCCGGAGCAATCAAGATTTGGTTGTACCTAGAATATCCATCCAAGAAACAGTAGAAGGCATGCCCAGTAAGATGATCAAGCATCTGGCCAAGGAAAGGCAATGGGAAGTGATCCGTGCGGGTCACCTTGTTCAGCTTGCGGTAGTCCGTGCATACCCTCCATCCGGTAACTGTCCGGGTTGGAATTGGTTCATTTTGAGCATTGGTCACCACGGTCATACCCCCTTTCTTTGGCACACACTGCACCGACGAAGTCCACGAGCTGTCAGAGATGGGGTACACAACCCCGGCATCTAACCACTTGATCACCTCCTTTTTCACAACTTCTTGCATTGCCTCGTTCAACCTCCTTTGATGTTCCAACGAGGGTTTTGCATCATCTTCAAGAATAATCTTGTGCATACAAAATGCAGGCTTATTCCTCGAATATCAGCTAAAGTCCATCCAATTGCCTTCTTCCGCTTTTTGAGCACCGCCAATGTGGCATCTACCTGCATGTTAGTAAGACAAGAGGAAAGAATAACTGGCAAAGTTGAACTAAGGCCTAAGAATTCATACCTGAGGTGTAGAGGCAATGGCTTCATCTCCAACACCGGAGGTTCCTCGATTGAAGGCTTTGTTGGAGGAGTTTTTCTAATTTCAAGATCCAAAGAGAGTTTCCTAGGCTCATAAGAATAAGAGCCCATTCCATGTAAAGCATTCACGCACTCCACTCGGCCCTCATCATTATTGACATCAAGATTCAACAATACGGCCTCCAGAGGGTCCTCCACATTGATCATTGCACTAGTATCATCAATTATCACAGCCGTGACAAGATCCACAAATGAGCACACTTCGGTACAATTGGGCTGCTTCATTGACTTGCACACATGAAAGACCACTTTTTCATCACCCACCCGGAAGGTGAATTCCCCTGCTTCCACATAAAATAAGGCCTTCCCCGTAGCAAGGAAAGGTCCCCCCAATATGATCGGAACTTCATAATCTACCTCACAATCCAAGATCACAAAATCAGCTGGCAAGATAAATTTGTCCACCCGGAAAAGCACATCATCAATAATACCCAATGGTCTCTTCATCGATCTATCCGCCATTTGCAATCTCATGGAAGTCGGCCTCGGTTGCCCAATACCCAAAGTCTTGAAAACTTAGTAGGGCATCAAGTTGATACTCGCCCCCAAATCACATAGAGCTTTGGCAAAGTCTGCACTCCCAATAGTGCAAGGAATGGTGAAAGCACCGGGATACTCCAACTTCGGAGCCATTGAATGTACTATAACACTAACTTGGTGGGTCATCTTGATAGTTTCACAGTCCATGGATCTTTTCTTCGTCACCAAATCTTTCATGAATTTAGCATAGCCAGGCATTTTCTCCAAATCCTCCACCAAAGGCACATTAATGGATAAGCTCTTCATCATGTCAATGAACTTTTTGAACTGATTCTCATTTTTTTTCTTTGCTAGCCTTCGAGGATAAGGTAGAGGTGGCCTAGGCAAGGGTGCCTTGGCTTTTGGCATAACCGGCTCCAGCATGTCTAGTACATGTTCCCTAGACGGGTTCACGTCATTCTGTGTTTCCACCTCGGCATCTTGAATATCAATCCTCACTTCTTCATTCACATTTTCAACCACCAAAGGAACTTCATCTTCTTGCAACTCAGCTTCATCACTCAAAATTAGCTTTTGTTTGGAGGCATTCACATCACCGCCTTGTCCACTCCTTGTAGTTACCGCCATAACGTGATTGTTCCCACCCTTTGGGTTAACTACCGTATCACTCGTTAGAGCCTCCTTAGGGCGAGTATTCAAGGACTGTGAGATTTGGCCTAGCTGAACCTCCAAATTTCTGATTGAAGTGTTGTGAGATGCCAACTGCGCATCGAAGTCAGCATTCTTCTTCATCATCTGTTCAAACATCATTTCAATTCTCCCTATGTCATTGTTGGATGAACTAGTTCCTTGGGATGGAAAAGGCGGTGGATTGCTCGGTTGTTGATACATTGCGGGCCTTTGAAAGCCTTGCCCCTAATTTCCTTGGTTGTTGTTGTTCCATCCACCCTGGTTGTTGTTTCCACCCCAATTGTTGTTGTTGCCCCAGTTTCCTTGATTGTCCGATTGTTGTTTTGATTGCCCCTATTCGGATTTTGATTATTGTTTCCCCAATTGTTGTTCCCTTGTTGTTGATTATTCCAATTGTTGTTGCCTTGTTGTTGGTACCCAATTGCCTTGAGATCTCCATTGTTGCTGTTGGTTAGAAGAATTGCCCCTTTGGCCTTGATAATTATTCAGGTATTGTACCTCTTCATTCTGCCCATCATAACCATCATCTTGGAATCCACCACAATCATTGTCAAATTGATCCGAACTCCCTTGGTTCTGTTGACCTCTTTGTCTTCTGCATTGATATTCCGCTTTATTGTATCAACACTATCACATATAGGCTTTGCGTGGGCCTCTAAGCAACATACAAAATTTAACACCTCTCCACCCGTTTCCTTTAAGAGTAAACTTGTCACCCATATTATCAGTCTCACCGCCTCTCACTCGTCGCTTAGCATCAATTTTGGACTAACAATTTCCCTTAATTCAAATGAATCATTAACAACATTTCCCTCTTTTAAACACACATGGATCTAGCTGCCGGACCAAAGAGCAGAACTCAACACATCAAAGGAACTCTTTCTATTACTTTGGTCATTGTGGAACCCAAACTCACACATCCTCGACTCTCCCTAAGCAAACCTCACCGTTAGGATACTAGCACTCAGAACGAGGTTAATGGAATACACTTCATCTCTCTCAAGGAAAAGTCACAAGTCCGACACTAGTAACCATATGCTTTCCCCTTATGTGAGGTCACCACTTAATGTTAAGCATCATTCAACTCAAGATCATATAGGGCTTTTGTGGAGACATAGTGATGGCTTTTGGTTTAGGATAGGAAATGTTTGGTCTAAGTAGGATTCCATCTTCCCCTTTAGCACTTCTTTTGCTTATTTTGCACACATTCACTTGACTTTTAAGTCATTTTTCACTTCTTTCTAAGGGGTAGAGAGACACATGCACTTCTTTCTTGTTTCATTTCGAACTTTCTCCTTTCTAAACTTTCCCCACCTTTCATTTCTTTTGCTTTTATTGAATCCTTCATTCTTTTCTTACATTGAACATTCTTTTTGTCTTTTTGATTTCTCTTTTCCATTGCCTTTCCTTTCTTCATTTTTGTACCTTTTTACCACTTTGTTGCAATCCTCGTCTCTCCCCCCAAACATATACTTTTCCATGTGCTAAGAAAGATCAGTCTGTGCCAAGCAGAGGGTATCTTTAGAACACGGTTAAAGGCTTTGTAGCGTGGTTTTGAAAGAAAAAGAGTCTAAAGCTCAAAAGGGCGACTAGGGATTTTATTATTAGTAGGCTATGAAGTGCTTCAAGATATCATTCGGATCAAAGGAGAGCCTATAATCACGTCTCAATTCAAATACACATTAGGATTTCGCCTAGACAAAGCATTCAGGGCAAGTTTCTAGGACCAATGGCTCGGGACTTGGACATTTGGAATTTCAAATTCTCACCAACACAAGCATTTGCGGATTGCTAAAGACACGAGTCGGCGGGCCCATTACAACCTTAGATAATATTTGAGCAACCCAATGTCCCGGAAAAACCAGATAATTATCGGCAACACCAAGAGTCTTCAAGGTCGCAATTTCACCATCCTACACACCAATGATTTCTTTTTGACCATGCGGATTCAAAGACAAATGTGTTAGGCCCAAGTGAAGCTTTGCTTGAGGCAAACTTAACAACTAACTACTAAAAAAAGCAAAAAAAAAACAGACTCAAACCTTAAAGAAGGTTGTCATGCCATCCACATCGCGGAAGGAGCCACCCGGTTCACACAAATTCCACCTTGAAAAAGAACCATGGCATTTAAGAAAAACCACAAGGTTATTGCCAAAAGCTCAAAACAAGAAGCTACGAAACATAAAATTAAGAAGCCTAAGAGAAAGGAAAAAATGCGGGAAAGCAAAAATGAATTATATACAAGAGGGGATTTAGACGAAAACAATGGGAAGAATGTAATATAATACATAAAGAAACGTAACTTTATATTACGACCCAAGTAAAAAGTTACGAAGTGTAATGAAAATGATAAAATTTACTATACATTACCAAAGATAAAAAGAAAAGAAAGCATAAAAACTGTCATATATACAGTCATCCAAATATCACAAACCAGGGCTACCCCTCTCAAATGAAAGCTGGCTATTGGTCCTCAATGCCAACTAACCAATTAAGCACAAAATAAAGGAGGACGAAGGAAAAAGGAAACTCCCTATGGGTCCTCTTTTGCATTAGGATCCCGAGTTTGGGTCCCGGGTCCTCTGTCTGCTAGGAGAACCTGTGACTGGCTCCCTTGCTGACCTAGTGGCTTTTGCTTGGATCTGGGCTGGCACCTGGGACTGAGTCCTGGGCCTGAAAATCCATGGTGGCTGGCTAGAGGGACCTCCCTATGGGTCCTCCAATTGTATAACTGCATTCATCAGGAATGGGGAAATTCACCCTCTTCCTCTTGGGAGGCCTCTCTGACTACTGCTCTGGCTGGGGCTGGGCTGCTGCATTGGGTCATGCAACAATAGGGTCCAAAGGGCAAGTGATCCACCTTCAACTATTCTAACTTTTACCACTTAGCTTCCTTCACCGACTCCTTGTTGAAGCCCGAGTTCTTTCTCATTTTCTATGCCTTCTCTAGGCAAGATCCTTTAGTGCCTTTTCCATGTATTTCAATTAGCCTCCGTGATCAATTTCTGGATATCTAGGAGCTTTCTTTCTGGTTTGTTCAGAAGCTCCTTGAGAGTGTTCCTCAATAGACCGTGGGACCTTGAGAAGAGGTGCTGACAGGGGCTTGCCCACCATAGTAGATAGTACAGACAGCTTAGAATTAGCTGTCTGCCATTCCAGTTGATTGATGCTGGCAGAGGCCTGGCTCAGACGGTGGGGCCATGTCCAATGGGTATGCTAGTGGTGGAAGGTATTCTCTGGAAACATTAGAAGTGGGTGGACCTGGACCATGTCTGTTGAGGTGGAAGGACGGCTGAGTTAGGAGCCACTTACCACTACGGGCTCTCTTCAGCTGCCAATTGACGTAGTGGCTTTTCCACTTGTTAGTGCTTGCCTTTAGGGTTGTCATCACCCTGGCAGGCTTGTACTAGGAGACGGCTGCCTTTGGTTTCATTTCATTATTCAAATTCCTCTTGTCCACCTCTTAAGCCCTCAGGGTACATGGTCAGGAGAAGGTTGGGGAAGGGATTTAATTCTGTCACCTTCATTTTCCACGTGTAATAATCCGAGACATCACATTTCCCGACGTTAATCCGGTACCCCGCATGATCGATGCTACCAATTATAGTCCCCGTGAAGAGGGTTTGAGGGTTTGTTTTCAGTGGGGGGTTGGGGTCTAGTCCTGTTGCACAAGATGTTCTCCCACCCCTTAGCCCTCAAAGTCAAAGTTCTCCTCAAATCATTTCACTCCCGCAGTCAACCAATTTCGAGGTTGGTAACTGGGATTGCCAAGTTAACTCATTGCCAACCAAGGGACAGCTTTCCTCACCCAATTACATCTTTTCCATATACCAATGCGGACTCATCCTCCCTCTAGGAAGCCAGGTAATTCATTTATGGTCTTGACCATTAAAATTTCACCGTCAAGTTCCGCACTTGGGACTGGTTGCCCTTTTATGTAGGCCACATTTGTGAGAACTCCTTCACCAAGTGCTCATTAGCCTCCTCCACCTGGCCTATGAAAATACTCCCACCACCCTCTCACTCTGAAACTGCCTCAACTATATGTGGGGTTGTGAGGCTCGAGGTCATGTATAATTTAATTTACGCTCGGTATAGCTTCCTCTCGGCCACCACTCTCTAAACTTTGATAGGCAACTCAACTACAAACCGGTTCCTGCCATGCCTTTCGAATTCCTTGTTCTCTCTACCCTCCCACTTTGGTTGGCTCACCTCCTTCTACTTCTTCCCCTACTTCTGCTACGGGGCCCTCTGCCGGATAGTGAAGCTTTTCTAGGGAGGGTAGGAATATCATGCCAACTGCTAGCGGCTGAGCCCTCAGATGCATCAGAAGATACACGCATTGATGCTCGGCAGAGGAAGGGGCCTGGAGGAGTAGGGGTCATCTGTCAGTCTAAACCTGTTCGGGAGGTCATCCTATATACTCCAGGACGAGTCAGAAATAGACGCCTCCGGGAAGGCTCATACTCACTTCCCAATGAATGGGAAGCAGCTCTATTAGCAGCCCGGATTGCCTCTTTCTTTGTTGCTTTTATTGCCTTCCGACTTGGGGGATCAACTTTATCTTTCCACGTCCCCTCCCCCGGAGGACTCTTCTCGTCCTGGTTGTTTATCACCTTTTGCCTTTGATCTCACCATTAATCAGCAAAGCAAACATCAGTTATGCTTTGTTTAGTATCAAGTAGATCAATGAAAATTCAAAAGTTGCCAGGAAAATTGTCTTGCAGAAGCGTGTTAAAAAAAATTCAGAATGTGGACCGCACAAATGAATGTGCGGCCGCCAAAAGAGGCTACCGCGACCGCAACACAAAATCCATTGCGGGCCCGAACAAAGGTGGGGTTCCAGACTACCCACTCTCTGAATCTGTGCACCGCGGACCGCACAAAATGCATTGCGGTCCACATTAGCACCGCGACCGCCACAAAATCCTTTGCGGTTGCGGTTCCTCAAGTTTCAGCTTCAGAACTTATTCCACCGTGGTCTGCACCAAAATAGTATCGCCGGACCGCACAAATCCACCGCGGTCTGCATTGAATCGCCTGCAGCATCAAAACCAACCTTAGGGTTCAAATGTTTTGTTCCAATTTAGTCCAAACTTTTACCGCTAATAATGAATTCCCCTAGGTGTGCCTCAGTGTTGTAACTAAATTATGCCTAATTTAAAACATTGATTTAACTAACCTATGTACGAAATTAAAGAAAAACGGAAAGAAAAGAAGGAAAAAACTAAGGAGAAAATGAAAGTCACAGAAAAATAGCAAAATTAAACAACTTAAAAGGAATTAAAGCTACCAAAAATGGAAGATGCACTGATGATTAATCGTGACCTAAGCAGTGAATTTCGTGCAATTTAGAGAGGAACAGTGGTGAACAGTGATTTTTTTGGGCCTTTCTGAGAGCTAAAAAGATCAAAAGTTCAAAATTGGAGGCCTCAGGTCCTATTTATAGAAAAACGGTTCCTGCGGCCCAAGCTCACCTACCACGCGGGGACCGCACAAAATGGAACCCGGTCTTGTTTACTCAGAAAACTGAAGATTTTGAGGAAGGCAACCACTACGGATCGCACAAAAATGCTCCGCTGGCCGCAGTGGATCCACCGCCGGACGGCACAAATGTAATTGCGGCCGCGGGTGGCAAACTTCAGAAACCAGTTTTCAACATCAATCACAGTTGCGGTCTGCACTGTTTTGTTGCCCCGAAACTAAGTCCTTTGCGGCCGCACAAATTGTAGTGCGGCCGCATTGCAAACTTTCAGAGAGTGATCAATTTTTTCACTTTGGTCCTTGCATATAGCATCAACAAATCCTACAGCATCTCAGAACCAGTCAGGTCCAAAAATAAACCCTATACTATGAAGAAAAATCAAAGAAAAATGAAAAAGAAAGGACCACATGGGTTGCCTCCCAAAAGCGCCTGTTTAACTGTCGCGGCACGACGCAGTTACCATCAAATCCACTTTAGATGAAAAGTGTGCCACCACGTGGCTGTCATCCAAAATTTTTCCCAGGTAGTGCTTGACCCTGTGCCCATTAACTCTGAAAACCTCCCCATTTTTGTTTTTTCAAGTTCAAGTGCCACCAAACGGAGTCAAAAACACCACTTCAAACAAAGGTCACTCCATTTTGAACTTAAGCTTTCCCTTGAAACAGAGGTAAACCGAGAGTTGAACAAGAGAACCCAAATCACCCACTTTGAACTCCTTTGCCACGACCCATTATTTATCATGGAAGGTACTATTCATCTTTGTCCTTGCTACAAGGTATGAACGCGGAGTAGGGCCATGGAATCGAAATTCATTCAAGTTCGATTAAGCTGCTCCACACGAGAATTATTTGCTGCCCACATCCCATTTCCAAGATTCAGTTTCCCAAAGCCACATGGCCTTGTGCTCTAACTCAACCGGTATTTGGCAGATTTCCCAAACACCAACCGGTTACAGAGACATACCAATCGGAGTCTTGTAAGTAGTACCGCGTAAGGCCCATAGAGGCATTCATCCAACTTCTTAGAACAAAATCGTCCTATTTTCAGACCGTTTTAGAACAATATACCTCTTGATTTCCCTGTTGTTGAGACTTCAACTCCCCCAATGGCCACTTTCTTTGAGGATTGATAAGGAGATAGAAACTTGTTGATTGACACCATTACTTTGAAAGCAAAGGTAGTTCAAAAGCTCTATTGCAAAAACGCGACCACTTATGATTGCACGCAGGAGTGCCAAAACCTTTGCTAAAAATTTCTTCTTTGTGAGAAATTCAACACACTCGAGTCTTCATTGTTGGGCAAAGCCACGGCCTCACCCTACTTTGGAAATAGTCAACCGCCACTAGAATGTTAGGATGTTCCTACATGAGCTAAAATGGGCCCAGGAAATCAATTTACCCCACACATAAAAAATATCCACTTCTAGATGCTGTTGGGAGAGGCATTCTCATCTTTCTTCGAAATACCACCCGCTTTTGACATTCGTCACACCTCTTCACAAGATTACATTGCATCTTCATACCAAAAGTTTGGCCAGTAAAACCCACAACTAAAGAACCTTTGAGCGTTCCTCGCCCGCCAGATTGGCCACCATAGGGAGAGGAATGATAAGCCTCTAAGATACTCAAACTGCATACACTTCCTCAGGGCACACCTTCCGATCACTTCGTCGGTTTGCAAATCTTGAAAAGTACGGCTCATCCCAATAGAAATCAAAACTATCCCATTTTGTGCTATCTTCCTTTGGTAGAAGAGAGCTCACACGGGGATTATACCAGTCACAGATAGTTAGCAACATCTGCAAACCATGGAAGTATCATTCATTGACCACAGAAAGTTTAGTTGGCTAATACGGGAAATGTTATCATTGATCTCTAGGCCATTTCAACACGGCCTCCCTTCTTCCTCCAAGTGGGACCAAGTGGTCCGCACTTGGTTTTTCACTTACCTTTCCGGTCCACAATTTCCAATTCAAACTTCTTGAAGCCAACAATACCCATTCGCCATCAAGCCTAGTTTTGTAGTCTTTTCTTCATATCAAATACCTAAGAGCTGCAATGATGCGTATGGCACTATTGACCTTTTGGCTCCCAAGAGATACGACCGAAATTTTTCCACTGCTAACACAAAGCCAACAACTCTATTTTCAGTTTTACCGGTGTATTCCTTTGTTGAGGCCTCATTCACTGTCTTTGCTCGCATAGCTACACCAGATGAAAACATTTTTTTCACTCTTTTGACCCAAAACTGCCCCACCACAACATTACTTACGACATCGCACATGGAGCTCGAAAAGCAAGCTCCAGTTGGGGGGGTAATTGATTAGGGGTTCGGTCAACTTATGCATTGAGAAGTTCAAATGCTTGCATTACATCCCTCATCGGAACACGAAACTTGGGCATTCTTTTCTAGTAGCTTTGCATAAAGGATTCACTACCTTCCGAAACGTCCTTGATAAAATCTCCGGTAAAACCCGCAATGCCCAAGGAAAACTTTCTAACCTCCCTTGACAGAAGTGGGGAGGAAGCCTTGAATCCACCTCTATTTTTTAGCTTTGTCCACCTCTCATGCCATGCATTTGAAATTTTTATGATCGACACTATGCCCTCCTCAACCATGAAGGTGGCATTTTTCCCATGAGCCCAAGATTGGTGTTCTTCACAACGGGCCAACACTTATCCAGATTTTTTCAAAATTCAATCAAATGAATCACCCACAACACTAAAGTTATCCATGAACACCTCCAAAATATCTTCACCATATCGGTGAAAATGGAATCATACCACCGTTGGAATTTTCGCCGCGTGAGGGAGCTAGAGATGGGAATTGAGTTTCTATCTAAATTGGAGTTGCGTAATTTTTCCTAATTGCACTTCTAAACATATTTGGTTTCGATATTACTTCTAAATTTATACTACTAAGATGTTAAATTAAGTTAAGTTAAGCTAAGAGTAGACTATTGAAGGTTGTCTAATTAGTTAAAAGGCACTAGGGGAGTGACTTTCTCCTAGGTGGATACTTGACGGGTTCTCGTGTCTAAGGCTAGGTTGTCATATTTGGGGATTACGATATAACCATTGCACGTTTCTACTCACTCTATACCTCTCGGTAGTTTGAGTGATTTTTCCCTAATTGACTTTCTCAAGATCAATTGGTTATGATCATTTGTGCAAGCAATTGAGGTTCAAGTCGGGTATTACCATCTCTAGGTTTAACCCTTTAATTGGGGCTATCAATCTCTTGAGTACGCCCCAATTCCTTGTTGGACTAATTTTTATAGACTTTGGCTCTCTTTCTCAAGAAGAGCCCAAGTCAACTAGGCATGAACTAGTGTTTGAAACCACTAATTCAAAACTAAAACCATAAATTAGTCCAAATATCAAACACCCATAGACATTCAAGCCTTAAAACACAAGACCCATCAATTACCCACACTAGGGTTGAGCCACAACCCTAGCTAATGGGTCTAGCTACTCATGATAATAGAGGAAAACAAAGAAATAGATGAAGAAAAACCCATAATATTTAATTACTAACTAAAATTTGAAGATTCAATGATAAAACTATTGTAAAATTACTCAAAATGGTAAAAGAAGACTGTTCACGAGCGCAGCTCAGCTTAAAACTATAACTGATGACCTAAAAATGGGAAAAGAAACTATTTATACTAGGCCAAAAATTCTGGACAAAAATACCCCTGCGGGGCAGTGCGGACCGCACAAAATCGAGTGCGTCCGCGCTAAGGCTCTTGGTTAAAATTTCTGCTCTCTGAACTTAGCCACCATGGGCCGTACAAAATACACCGCGGCTGCGGTGGCTCCTGTTGCGGTCCGCACAAAATGGAATGCGGACCGCATTGGCAATGTTCCTTCAACTTGGAAACTCTCTGAACTTGAGCTTTGCGGACCGCAAAAATTGACTGCGGCCACAATGAAGTCAATGCGGTTCGCAAGAAATGTTTTGCGGCCGCATTGCTTGGCTGCCTGAAATGAGCACTCTCTGAACCTCCTCTTTGCAGACCGCACAGAATGGAGTGCGACCGCATTGCTTGGATGCCTGAAATGAGCAATCTCTGAACCTCTTCTTTGTGGACCACACTGAATGGAGTGCGGCCGCATTGGTCCTGTTGTACTGAGCTTGGACTTGTTCTTGGTACTTGTGCATGTTTCACTCCTTTTTGAGCTGGTTTTGACGAATTGTCACCTTGTTGATCAAACCCTGCAATTAAGTACAACATGTGAGCCTTTTGGACTATTTTGTACACCTTTCTAATCAAAACTCAAGTAAGAAGGAGTGTAAAATACATCATAATCCCTAGTTATCACCCTAGCAGACCTTCTGAAAAAGGTAGGTGCAAGTTACGATCCAAAGAAAAGAAGAACTTCCATACCAAACCCCCCAGTGCTGCTAAACCTTCCAAGAAAAGAAAGGCTTCCTCCCCAACAACTACTAAAACTACCTTGCCAAAGGGAAGAGCAACAAGAAGCAGGGTGAAATAGAGTGAAAGAGACCTACAACAGGCTTTGGTTGAAAGTAAGAAGAAAAGGATGGATAACGAAAAATGTAAGGTTTCAGAGTCCTCTGAAGTAGNGGAAGGCAAATTAACTGGCCTGCATTCATCATCAAGCTACGGGACAGGGTTATCAATGGTTCCAAGGCTCATGCTACCCCTTATGGCTTTATTCTGACTACGGTTCTGGATAGGTGTAATGTGCCTCTAAGAAATGGGAAATGGCCACAAGCAAGGATTACTTTGGTATTAATACTCTGCTTGCTTGTGACTATTTAGTCAATGCCATTCCAAATGAACCTGGTTCATCCAAGAAGACACCTATCAACAGTAAAGTCAGGGCTCTTGTTTAGGAAAGTGAGGCCAAGGATGCTGAGATAGCTAGGCTAAAGGCTCGTGTGGCAGAGGTGGATCTGAGAGGGATGCTCTCAGAACTGAGCTTACCAAGGAAAAGGAGAAGAATGATGGAATTCTTCACAATATGCTGAATCTTCTCCAAGCCCAAAACCAACCCTCTAGCTCCCCCAAGCCTTAGGAATTCTAGCCTTTATCTCCTGAACCTGTACCTTCAGTGACCCGGATTAGGGATTTTTCTTTCTTCTTGCTCGTGTTTTGAATATTTTTTCTTTCTGGTTGTGGATTGTGGTAGCAACATATCTTCTATCAATGATATCTACTGTTTTTGCTCTTGTTCAATGTTAATATTTCCTTGATAGTTTAAATATGTTTGCTTGATTACTGATGATTAATACATGATTGCACTTGCAGTTGCCCCAGTGGCCATGAGTACTTATTAAAATCTGGGACTCACACTTTGTGTTTGCAACTTTTCGATGATGCCAAAAGGGGGAAGAGATATTGTGCTTTACATATTCTGAATAAGTGATATTTATAACCTAATTAACCTGGTCCTTGATGATAAATGAATTTTCTAAACTTTGTATTGATGGTTAAGCTGAGTTCTTACAGGGTCTAAGTGAGTAAAAAGCACAGAGTTTGTCATCATCAAAAAGGGGGAATTTGTTAGCCCAAGTAAATGTGAAGTTTTGAAGACTGACAAAAGAACTCAGACATGGATCAGGTCCATCTTGTGAAGCACAGTCATGATCAACCCAAACATGTGACGATGCACGTGAAGGACATAAATCTAACATATCAGAAATGTTATCTCCTGATCATGATCGAAAAGGTTGCATATTGGATAAGGAGAAAGACTCCTTATACAAAGAGAACACAGTTTAGGAAGAAGATAGTGTTAGAGTGTGAGATCAACTAGAACTCTTCCACCATGGAAGAGTAGCATCGGTATCCTAGTCAATCTCTAATTGCTAACTCCTTAAATATTAGTGTTGTTCTCTTTTACGGGTAATGCATATAAGCAGAAGTTAGACGTAAATTGAGAGCAAAATAGCAAGGCAATTTTGCAAGCAATTTATGTGTGATTCAAGCGTGCAATCCTGAAGCTACTGAACAAGATAGAAGAACCAGTTCCAAGTGTCTATCTTTTATTCTAGTTCAATTGTAGTAGGTGATTTTACATTGTACCTTTCAGCTTTTGTAGAAGCAATTGTATTAGGTACTTAGAGTGTTCAAGTTAGAGTTAACTTGAAGTTGTCGCAATAGTTGAGGCTGTGTGCCACAACAGGATTAGAGTTAATCCTAGGTTTACAAAAGAGTTTTTGTAAATGCAGTTTTCGCTCAGTGATTTGAGTGGAAATTTGGGAAAATCCTACTGAGTAGTAGGTCGTGGTTTTTTCAGCTTTTGAGCCAGGTGTTTTCCACGTAAAAATCTCTGTGTTCTTTATTTTCCTTTACTTATTATTCTGCAAATAGTAGTAGTTGGAACACATAGAAGAACCAGGTCCTTCTATAATCAAGTTAAGCGAAAATCGGGTACCACACAAATCACCCCCCTTCCCCTCTTGTGTGGTATTGAAGTATAAAACATCAACCTATTTTCTGAACAAGCCGGGACCGGCACCCGATCACTAAACATGACCGAGCGAACCATATGCGCTTATCAAAGCTATTATAACTTCAAATTTTATATGCCACAAGGCACTACTGTAACCAAATACTTTTAATTAATTTAAATATCTAAAATAAACAAACTCCGAAACTTTATTCATAGTAACCAATGAAATACTGCTAAGTTATTATCAAAAACATCTGAATCTTAACCCACTGACTATGTCTATGAAGCCTCTACTGATAAACTGACGCACTGCTTAGGACATGAGATTTGCCTGGCTAGTTCTCCAAGTAAACAAAGAAATAACTAAATAAAGATGACTCTAAGGAATACTCAATGAACAAAAGCGGAGCTCACTAATAGCACTGGAAGGAAGGGAAGTCCTAAACTGTATCCTGCTCGCCTGCAAAATCGGTTCCTACATTGTGCCGCAGACCAACGTAGGTTCCCAAAAGAGAACGCCAGTACTATCCATTACACTTAGTGAGTCTCAACGACAGGGGATGAAACTTTAATAAAATATACATTACGAGCAAAGATTCTAAATGCAAGGGAAACATAAAGCTTCTAAGAAGAATTCTAAAATAATTGCATAATAGCAGTTTATTCTAAAAGAAATTCTTTTCTTTTTCTTTTCTTTTTTTTTTTTAAAAATTACTTCACTTCGTACTCCGGGAGTTCCAACTATCCTGAGTTCTTTATGTCTTAGTCACCGTGTGATCGGCACGGGTTCGATCTCAACCTGATCGAATACCCAATCCACGAGGTGCCACTCGCTTCATGGTTCTTAACGCTCATGTACCACCTTAGCTTGGCTAGGCAAATTCTCAAAAACGAGACCCTCGGCCCGTGTGCCCCCTACTTTGGCACAAGTAGTTTCAGGAAGTCAATGCCTTGGTCAGGACCCTCGGCCTGGACGAGGACCCCTTCTCAGAATAGAGGATACTCCCAAAAATCTTTTCTTTCTAAAACTTCTTCTTATGACTTTTCAAGTCTAAATCTTTCAAACATACTTGTTCTGAAATCCTTAAATGTAAGCTATGGCATAAGAATGAAATAAACATTCAAAATTATTTCTAAAGATTCTTGCTTCTTCATGAATTCTCAACATGAAAGGCATATAAAAATAACACAAAAATCTGAAAATTTATGCACATATGTCAAATTAAATCATCTAAACTTTAGCTAGAAAATAATTCTAAGCTAATAGGTACTTACTCGCCCTAATTAAGTACATAAAAACTCTTTTAAGCAATTCATCAAACACCTTGTATGCTTGCTTTTGTGAGTTAAACCACTTTAGTAAAGGCTTATATCAACTCACCTCAAAATTCCTCGAGCCAATACGTAGGCCCCAGTCCAATTGACAGTAGTCAAATAATCGATTCTACAACAACCAGGGCATTTTAATCAATTTTAAAGTTTCACACCTAAACATTGAATATACTGTTGATATAGAGGAAAAAGGGAATTAACTACTCAATTCTTATCTAATACTACTGTAGGGTAATTGACAATAGGGAATTTTATATACCTGAGTTCAAGAATTAGTGATTTGTAATGAAACCTAGAATTTTTCGTGAGTATTTTGCTGTAACGCCGCTGCTGTTTCTTGGAAACAGAACACAGAATTCTGTTCTTTTTCCTAAGGCTTATGCCTTTTTCCTGCCAAGAGCCCTTTTTGGGCTGAGGCTTGCACGTGTTTTTTTTCTTTTGCTTTCTTCCTTTTTTTTTGTTTTGTTATGACTTAACTAGTAATTAATGATACCCACTTTTAATAATTAACAATATTAAAATTATTAATATTTTTCTAATTGTATATCCAATTATTTAAGTGTATATAATTAACAATATATATATATATATATATATATAATAATAATAATAATAATAATAATAATAATAATAATAATAATAATAATAATAATAATAATTTAGTTCTATAATTAGCGTGTCTCAAAACTTTTATAAATTTGAGGAGTGTTACATTGCTGTTGAGTTATTGTTTAAATTGCAATTTCATACTCACTCATGTTCATTCATTTCATATCATATTCTCAGTCTCCGTTGCCATTTATTGACACATCATATCATCAATTTGGGGTAGTTTCATGGCATTATGAGCCCAAGAGATTGGTGAGATTGATGACTGAGTGAGGCTGAGGGCCTGAGTATGAGTGATATTACGGGATCGGGCTGCACGTCGCAGCATGTTTTATTGATTTATGATTGGAGTGGGTTGCACGCCGCAACATGTTTTACTGATTTATACCATGATTGACTTGTTATCGCTCTTGGGCTGAAGGAGCCCCTTTGGAGTCTGTACACACCCTCAATGAGCATATATATATGTGGATCGGATTGCACGCCGCAACAGACCTTATGGCTATATATATGTAGATCGAGTTGCAAGCCGCAATGTGCCTTATGGATATATGTGGATCGGGGTGCATGCTGCAGTAGGTATTGTATAGTGCTAAGTGACGGAGTGTGCTAAGTATCGAGCGTGGTGAGAGAGAATGCGAGACAGTGAGATTGAGCACTCTGAGAGTGTTGGTACATGAGTTCATCACTGAGATACATTGCATTTGGCATGCGTACTTGGGATACATGCTTAGAGATGCATTTTCTTCTGCTACCCGGTTTTGGTGACATTCATGATTTTACCTGTATCTTGACATGTAGGCATAGAGATGTACTTTCCTCACGCTATCTAAAAATAAAACATCCTATTTATTGTTGAAAGGATTTTTTGGGAAAAAATTACAGTTTTCAAGTTTACTTTTATTTTTGGCAATTTCGGTAAAAGATTTGGATTTTCACTGAGATACTTGAAAAACATGCCTATTTTCTGAAACTGTGAACGAGTTGAGCATTCTATTTCTCAGATACTTCTTTTATTACTTGCATTATATCGTTATGAACGGTTGTTGGCTATTGTTGTCGGACTCGACCTTTGTTCCAACTCGTCACTACTTTCAACCTGAGGTTAGGTTTGTTACTTATTGAGTACATGGGCTCGATTGTACTCATACTAAACTTCTGCACCTTGCGTGCAGATGTTGGATGCTGATGTTGCTATGATCGACGAAAACTGGAATTGAAGACGTACCTGTGCTCCAGATGTAGCTGCCTCTTGTTCATGGTAGCTTTAGATTTATAAAAGTCTATCTATATACATTTCGAACAGATGATGTATTTATTTCATACTAGCCTTGTAAATTCTAAAAGCTCATGATTTGTACAACCGGTCCTTGGGAAATGTATAAGATTCAAATATTTTCTTTTACTTAATTGTCTTATTAAATTTTGTTGGAATTGGATAGTTATTAATTGGCTTATTAGCTGGTTGGGTTAGGTTCCATCACGATTAGTTGGATTTTGGGTCGTGACATTTAAGTACTGTTTCCCCTATTTGATTTTTCCCTTATGTGAGTTTGTTGTTTTATAACTTGCAGGATTGGTTAATTTGTCTTCATGAAGGTTGAGAAGGATTTGAACATTTAGTTTCATTTTTTGAACCTTAAGTTGTTAGAATTGACCGAAGTTTAACTTTTGAGTAGATAACCTTGGATTGGTGATTTGATGATCCTAGTAGGTTCCTATGGTATTTTTGCACTTAGGCGTATGTCCGAATTTGGATTTGGAGGTACCTCGAAAGTTTTGGCTCTATTTACCGCAAGTTGGTAATTTGAAGGTGTGGAGAGTTAATAAGATAGACCGAGAGTTGACTTTGATGATATCAGAGTTCATATTATTATCCCCAAGCTTGGAGAATGTTCATTTAGTGGTTTGGAACTTGTGTGCGAAGTTTGATTGTGATCCGAGTTGGTTAAGCATAAATCGAACGCTTGGTTGAAAGTTTGAAGCTCTTGAACTTAAGAGTTTTGCAACTTGAGTTTTGATGTGTGATTCGTGATTGTGGATGTCATTGTGTTATTTTGAGATTTCGGATACGTTTGGGTGAGTTATCAGGACTTGTTGGTATGATTGGACGGAGTCCTAGGAGGTTCGGATGTGTTTGAGATTGGTTTCTGATAATTGGGAATGGTTTGGCAGTCCTGGTTCTGGTGCAACGCACCTGAGGAGATTTGGCGCAGGTGCGACTAGTTTCTCACATTGGTGAGTTGAGATATTCTGAGGAGTCTCGCTTCTATAGAGAGTGGATCGGAGGTGCGAAGGTGCGCCCATGGAGATTTGGAGCGCGCTTGCGGGGATTGACATGCCTGGGGGTTGTGTGCACCCGCGAAGGGTTTGGCCGCACCTGCGGAGCTGCAGATCCGACGCATGTGCCGTAAAAGCGAAGGGTTCCAGTATTAGTGGGTCTCGCAGATGCAAGCCTTTTTCGTAGAAGCGGTGTTGCAGATGCGACATTTTTGTCCGCATATGCGGAGTCTCTAGGCAGACTTATATTTTGAGGGTTTAGCTTATTTTTAATTATTTGGTGTTTTGAAGCTCGGTTAGAGGTAATCTTTGGGGAGATTTTCATCACCACTTTGAGGGTAAGTATTTTCTACTTGGGTTGATTATATATCTAAATTTCCCATGGTTTTGTACACTTATAGCATGAAATTGAAAGAGGAAAATTGGGGTTTTAGGTTAGATTTTAGAAAGTGGATAATTGTGATTTGAACCACGATTTACAGTCGAATTCAGATGAAACTTGTATATTTGGACTCGTTTTTGAATGGGTGGTCGAGATTTGTGAGTTCTGTCGGGTTCCAAAAAGCGGTCTCTGGTTGACTTTGTATAATTAGTTAAAGATCGAGCTTTTATGCTCTGTAATTATTTCCTTTAGTGTTATTTGACATCGTGGTATGTTATTTGACTAGATTTGTGCTGTTCGGAGGCCAATTCGCGAGGAAAGTCATTCTTGAAGTAGTGATTTTGCTCGTTTGAGGTAAGTATCTTGCCTAGTCTTGGTTTCTAGTTGCTTGAATTGTTGATGATAGCTATGTGCCGAGGGCGCTGTACTTGCAGCGACGAGAGCATGTGTGCGTCTACCGGGGTTTTACCCATGTTTGTGATTGTCTTTAGGCTATGTTATGACTTGTTTTGTGTACTATGCTTCTTGCTTGCATGCTTCATATGTTTATATTCCCCCGTGCACTTCTTAAATTATGCTAGAGATCATGTGTAGGTTGATTTCCTATTCAAAAATGATAATTATTATTTTGTGGTGTAACTGCATAATTTGAGCTGTGGTAGCATACTTCGCACATGCATACACCTTAGCATGCTGTCACACCACCTTTTATAATATAAAATAATAAAGGGAGTTATTTCCAACTTGAAGTGACAATCGGAACGGGATTTATTATTAAATTTTCAGAGTCGCCACTTGGGAAATTAATGGTGTCCCAAGTCACCTATTGAATCTCGAACCGAGGAAATTATGACTCTGTTAGCAGTCAGCGAACCAGAAATCTGGGTAAGGAATTCTGTTAACCCGGGAGAAGGTGTTAGGCATTCCCGGGTTCCGTGGTTCTAGCACGGTCGCTCAACTATTGTATTTGATTTTATCTGATTTCGAAATATGCTCTTATTAATAAACCGCTTTCATTTTTTATTTGTTCGATTTTAAACGAATTGCAACGTCGTGGAAATGCGCCTCAAACCACGTCGCACCAGTGCACCCGTGATTGTTAGCACATTTCGACTCCGTTGGGATTTGGAGTTGGGTCACATAAATGTGCACCCAGGTTTAAGAAGGTAATATTATTAAATGCCGAGCCTACAACCACTAGCGTATTATTAACTTTGGGGAAGCCATGAAATTCACTAAATGGCACGTCCCGAGGTCTAAGTATTTTAGTAAAAATATTTATCGAGGGCCCCGCAATTTATCTGTGTTTCGTTTAGCGAGGCTCATCTCGTTTTATTGTTTACAAGGCTAATCCTAAAGCAACTATAATTTTCTATTTTTATTTGTCTCTAAAAATAAAAGAAATCGTCCTAAAATAATTAACAATGTTTAAGAATTACTGCATTTGGGTCCATGAACTCAATAAATTCAGATCCTCAACCATTTTGGGCCTGAAAATAGCCCGTGAAAAGAACGTAGCCCAGGTCCTATGCAAAAGCGGACCAGTCATCAGCCCGGGTCCAGGTCTGAACGAACACATAAGTCCGGATAGGACCTGGGCCACTCGTTAGGGTATTGAAGCCCAAACTGTCTGGGCTTTGATTCTATTTTTCATGCCCAAGCTTATATATAACTAAACCTATTACTGCGTAGTTAGGAAGCAATGACTAGAGCACAGTAATTATTAACTAAGTTGAGCTATCGAACTTGACAAACAAGCTTTGCCAATTTAAAATATTTATTCCTCTGATCTTCAAATCAACTCACTGGTGTCAAAACATAAAATACTGCGTTACTAAAACATTTGTTAGGCCTGAGTTTAACAGTGACATGGTATACCTTATGGTCTTAACGTCAGTTTCAAGTTTTAATGAATATGAATTCAAGTTACGCTGCTACTAGGGCTATTATCTAGAATGAAGAAACTCAAGCTCAAATTTAACAGTCCAATACAGTCCGAAACAGTCCTAGTTCGAAATTTGTCATTACAAACCAACACTAAAGTACATCAAACAACGCATAAATAAGCTAACATACATCTAACTATCTATACATCATTCAAATAAATCCAAGCCGTGGAGCAGAGAACATGACAATGCTCTATTTAATTTCTATTTCAACAGCTACATCGGGGTAATGTTGAGATGAGTACCTGGAGGTCAAAAGGAGAAAGAAGAGTGAGGAAACAGGAGCAGCAACAGAACAGCAACTTCAGCAAATCAAGCTCAGCCCAGAATTTTGAAAACAGTACAGCAACAGAGCCAATAAAAGGAAAGCAGCACCAATTTAAGCTCAGAAACGATGTATGATTGTCTGAAACCTAGTTTTAATTAACCAAATCCCTAGAACCTTCAAACTAGACTCGATCTCAAACCATTGTGAATTCAGCCAATCAGCACTGTTTCAGAATAAGAGAAACTCCAAAGATCACCCAAAATTTCTATGAGACAGTGTCATTCATCAACATTTCTGGTTTGTTTTTTGATTTTTCTTTCTGAAAACTTTCTCTCTGAATTCCTACAGAACAGTAGAACTATCCAGTCCTTTTGATCTTTAGCTCTCTATATCTCAGTTTATTTCCTCTGTATTTCAGCTCTTAATTCCTCTCTCCTTTCAGAATCTTTCCCCCCTCAAGGCACATGAATGCCTATTTATAGATGGAATTAGGGTCCATTTCAGACTTTCCTTTTACCCCCTAGTCCCTATTCTAATTTCAGTATTTAACCCATTGTTTTCTGACTTGTTACACAAGTAACTACCCTAAGTTTATTAGAATCTACACTATAGCCCATCCTAGAAGGTTCTATACTTATTACAATCCCTATCCTATCCTTACCCCTCTTCAAAAATTACCTTCTAATAAAACTACCCTTTTCCATGCCAAAACTACCCTTTGAGTCCCATGAAATTATTGACCAAGTTAAACCAGTCCATTACCTACAACCAAACAATCCGTTCCTAAGGCTAATCACACTAGACCAATCAGCTAATCCAGGGGTTGAAATAATTAAAGTCAAATTGCAGCAAACAATTAGGAATCAACTAACTGACCCTAAAATCCAAACACTTAAACGTGTATGTCTACTGGGATTGAAGAATACTAATGTAATTAAACTAAACTAAACTAAATGATTACCATTAAACAATAACACAGTAGAGGCTCAATTAATGAAGAAAAGAAAAAATGAAATCAAAAGGCTCTAAAGAGTTAAAGATTATCAAAACGAATTTGAACAAGCATGCAGAATCAGAACTTACCAATTTTGGGCACTCGATTGACTATGGGGCGCATTCTGACCAGCTTGTTGTGAATCCTCCGGGATTCTTGACACGTAACATCCCTAATCGTGTGTTTTCCAAAAGAACACACATGATTAGGGAAGTTATGGTCGAAAATCCCCAAGATTTTCTAATTTAGGGTTCTGTCGGATTTTGATCGGATATTTGGGCAATTCTGGCCATATTTGAGACATGTGGCTGTGGGGGTTGGATAGAGGAGGTCAAGGCGGTCCCATGGTGTTAATTTGGGACCGTTTGGCATAACCGGCGACTTGGCCGGAAAACTTCGAACGGATATTCGACGAGTTCCAGTGATATTTGAAAGCAAAGGCCAGTGGATTTGGTTAGAGGAGGAGAAGGGGAATCTGGGGTGTAATTTTGGGGTTGATCGGAGCATCGCCGCCGGCGGCGACGATTTCCGGCCGGCGGCGGACGGCGGAGGAACGGTGGCAGATGGTGGGGTTAGGGCGGAGGACGCCGGCATTACAGGGGAGGTACGAGGAGGATGATTTTGGTCTCAAACTTTTCTGAAGATTTCGGACACTTATATCTAAAATTTGAGATTAAAGCTGGGCCGTTAGATTAGAGTGGGTAGACGGCCTAGATTTGATTTGGCATTTAACTCAAAACGACGTAGTATGCTCCCTATACTACGTCGTTTTGTTGGTCTCACAGGCATGGGCACCTGGACCGGGTAGAGGTGAACTGGGCCTGGACGTGGAAATTGTTTGGGCTACCTGATTTTAGTCCAAATTTGGTCTTTACTCAAGACCAAATTGAATTTTTTTCTTTTTCCCTTTTTCTTCCTTTATCTATTTTTGTATTTTGTATTTATTTATTTATTTTTTCTGATTTTATAAAATGTTAAAACAAAGCAAAGACCTAATTACACTATTTAACTGCTAAAATTACCTACAATTCTATTTAAAGACAAATGCAATAATTAGTAATGCAAAGAACTATTTTCTTGCAATTTTCTTTACATTTTATTCTACAACTAATTAGTACTAAAATTGCAAAATTAAATCCCTAAATGCCAATGCATATTTTGGTATTTTCATATGGATTAAGATGCACAAATAAAAATGCAACAATTACCAAAGAATGCCACAAAATGCACAAAAATTTATAAAATACTAAAAAAAAAAAAATTGTTTTTTGTTTGAAATTTTGGGAATTACTGCTTAGGGCAAAAATCATGTGCTCACACATGCTACTTTTTATCAGTACATGACTATGTGATTTGATATTCATTGTTCGTATATGTGTGTGTACACACACACACACACACACACACACACACACACACACACACACACACATATATATATATATATATATATATATATATATATATATATATATATATATATATATATATATATATATATATATTTTCTGTGTGATAGACTGGTTTAGCAATACGTGATTGGTTCGTGCAGTTGTTATATTATGGCACCGTGACTTGTCCGTGCAGCGTGAGGATAAGGATCCACCCCCTAGGGTCATCCTCTCATGTTTCTCTCTTGATTGCATACACGCGGTATAAGGAAAACTTATCAATGTTTGGTTTTTACGCATCTTCTCTTTATGTGAACACCTTGGTGTATACATGATTTATCACATATCTTCTCTATATGCTAGTTTTGGAATGTATACATGCCTCTTTATGTACATCTTTTCTATATGTTGTTTTGATTGGATATCTTCTCTATATGTTCTCCTATGCACGTTGACTTAACTATTTATGCATATTTTCTCTATATACCAACATTGATGATTCATTGGTGATAGATGTGTAACTTCTCTATATGTTGACCTATTAAACTGTTATAAGACTCGCGCACATCTTCTCTTTATGCAGTGATTGGTTATTATTTGAATCTGCCTCAATCAACCCGGGCAACGCCTTTAGAAGTACAAGAATAGATAGTGACATTATAAGAGCTAAAGTACTTCATGCGTGCGTGAGGACTCGTGTGGTGTAGGCAAATGAGAAAGAGACACTTTGAAAGTCGAATAGAATTAAGCTTTTACGCATTTTAATTTCAAATAATAACCTTGATTAAAATGCAAATTAAGCGTCAAAGTTGATGTACCGTGAACGTAATTCAATGGACCTTAACATATTATTAATTGGGTATTATCACTTTTAGCCCGCACCAGAAACTATTTACATCTGATAACCGAAAAAGTGTATAAAACTTGTATAATTTATGTATATAACATACATAATATATATTTTCGATTATTATTTTTACAGCGGCTATACAATGTCATTCCTTATTATTTGGACTGTAGTTTCATTAGACGAGAAATAAACAAATGGCTTGAGAGCAGGATGGGATATTCTTAGTGTTTAACCTAAAAATTGTACTTAATTGATTAACCAATTAAATTTGTATGATGGACCACAAGCAACCGATTCGATCCAAAAGATATAAATTTTTATTAATAACGTGGTAGAAAAATAAAAGTAAATTCAATGACAGGTAACACAATAAAAATACACCACAAAGAAATAATTCTTATTGGATGATCTTTGATAGGATATTGGTCCCAACAAAGCTTGATGAGCCAAATTATGGCAAGCTAGGACCAAGTTGTTGTGAATTACAATGAGTAGAATTGTAGAGAATAGAATTAGATGACTATAATGGTGGTAAAGTATGCATATTTAAGGGACTAATTTTAGATAACTATTCCCCTTGAATTATGAGTCCATTATGAGTATTTATTCAACCTATCCGTTACTTTTGGAAGACTTGTAACGACTGAGTTAATGCTAAAATTTTGTAACTGCTGAGTTAATTATATAGCTGATGAGTTGTAACGACCCATCTAGTCGTTTTGTATATTTACGTACCGTTTTCCCTATTCGATGCTTCTCTTATGTGAGTTTTTTTTTATAACTTGCGGAATTGGTTAATTCGGCTTCGTGAAGGTTTGAGAAGGATTTGAACATTTAGTTTTATTTTTGGAACCTTAAGTTGTAAGAATTGACCTAAGTTTAAATTTTGAGTAGACGACCTCGGATTGGCGATTTGATGATCCTAGTAGGTTCGTATACTGATTTTGAATTTAGGCGTATGTCCGCATTTGAATTTGGAGGTACCTAGAAAGTTTGGCTCTATTTGCCGGAAGTTGACAATTTGAAGGTTTGGAGAGTTCATAAGTTAGACCGTCAGTTGACTTTGATGATATCGGGGTTTGGATTATCATCCCCAAACTTAGAATAGGTTCATTTAGTGGTTTGGATCTTGTGTGCGAATTTTGATTATGATCCGAGTTGGTTAAGCATAAATCGGACGCTTGGTTGGAAGTTTGAAGTCCTTGAACTTAAGAGTTTTGCAACTTGAGTTTTGATGTGTAATTTGTGATTGTGGATGTTATTATGTTATTTTGAGCTTTCAGATAGGTTTAGGTAAGTTATCAGGACTTGTTGTTATTATTGGATGGGGTCCCGGGAGGTTCGGATGTGTTACAGATTGGTTTCAGATCATTAGGAATGGTTTGGGCAGTCCTGGTTCTGGTGCACCGCACCTGCGGGGATTTGGCACAGGTACGACTGGTATCTCACATCTATGAGTTGAGATGATCTGGGAAGTCTCGCTTCTAAAGAGAGTGGATCGCAAGTGCGAAGGTGCGCCTATGAATATTTGGTGCGCACTTGCGGAGACTGACATGCATGGGGGATGTGCGCACCCGCGAAGGGTTTGGCCACACCTGCGGAGCCGCAGATGCGACGTATGTGCCACAGAAGCGAAGGGTTGCCAGCATTAGTGGGTCTCACAGATGCGAGCCTTTTTCGTAGAAGCGGTGTTGCATATGCAATGTTTTTGTCCGCATATGCGGAGTTGCTGGGTAGACTTATATTTTGAGGGTTTTGCTCATTTTTTATTATTTGGTATTTTGAAGTTCGACTAGAGGTAAAGTTTAGGGAGATTTTCATCACTACTTTGAGGGCAAGTATTTTCTACTTGGATTTGATTATATATCTAAATTTTCTATGAATTTATACACTTATAGCATGAAAATGAAAGAGGAAAATTGGGATTTTGGGTTAGATTTTGGAAAGTGGATAATTGTGATTTAAACCCCGACTTAGAGTTGAATTTAGATGAAACTTGTGTATTTGGACTCGTTTTTGATTTTTGAATGGGTAGTGGGGATTTGTGAGTTTTGTCAGGTTCCAAAAAGCGGGCCCTAGTTGACTTGTTGGTTGACTTTGTATAATTAATTAAAGATCGAGCCTTTATGCTCTATAATTATTTTCTTTAGTATTATTTGACATCGCGATATGTTATTTGGCTAGATTTGCTCTGTTCGGAGGCCAATTCGCGACGAAAGGTATTCGTGAAGTACTGATTTTGCTCGTTTGAGGTAAGTATCTTGTATAATCTTGGTTTGACTAGTTGCTTGAATTGTTGATGATAGCTACGTGCCGAGGGTGACGTACATGGAGCGACGAGATCATGTGGCGTCCATCGAGGTTTTATCCATGTTCGTGATAGTCTTTAGGCTATGTTATGACTTGTTTTGTTTACTATGCTTCTTGCTTTCATGCTTCATATATTTATATGACCACGTGAACTTCTTAAATAATATCATGCTAGAGATCACGTGTAGGTTGATTTCCTATTCAAACATGATAATTATTATTTTGTGGCGTATCCGCGTAATCTGAGCTGTGGTAGCACACTTCTCACATGCATACACCTTAGCATGCTGCTTTTTATTAGTACATGAGTATGTGATTTATTATTCATTGTTCGTATATATATATATATATATATACACACACACACACACACACACACAGAGGATTAGCAATACGTGAGTGCGGTCCATGTGGTTGTTATATTATGGCACCGTGACTTGTCTGTGTAGCGTGGAGATAAGGATCCACCCCCTTAGGGTCGTCCTCTCATGTTTCTCTCTTGATTGCATACACGCGGTATAAGGAAAACTTATCAATGTTTGGTTTTTGCGCATCTTCTCTATATGCAAACACCTTGGTGTATACATGATTTTATCACATATCTTCTGCGTATGCTAGTTTAGGAATGTACACGTGACTCTTTATGCATATCTTCTCTATATGTTATTTTAATTGGAAAATGAAGGCACGATTCATATCTTCTTTATATGTTAGGCTATGCACATTGACTTGACTATTTATGCATATTTTCTCTATATGCCAACATTGATGATTCGTTGGTGATAGATGCGTAACTTCTCTATATGTTAAGCTATCAAACTGTTATAAGACTTGCGCACATCTTCTCTGTATGCACTGATTGGTTATTATCTATATTTCGTGCTTAGTTTTGCTACTGTTGTTGTGTACTTGCATATTATAAACTGAACAGGTTGTTTAGTGAGTATCATGGGCAGTTCTCGCCATTATCTCGCTGAGATTAGTGATGATACTTAATGTGCCGAGTGTACTTGCATATTATAACCGGACCAATGTGTATTTTTGACGATATTCACACCAATTTCTTTTGGGTCAAATATTAGTCTTAAGTAAAGGTGTCAAACGGGTCGGGCTGGCCCGGTTCCGGACCGGCCCTGACTGGTTTTAGACCGGACAGGACCGCCCGGTGGCAAGGTTTTGTCATATTATAAACTGAACAGATTAGTGTACTCTTTTTCCCTTACAAGGTTTTATCCCTCTGGATTTTCCTTGCAAGGTTTTTAACGAGGCAACCAAAAAGGCATATTGTTAGATATGTGTACTCTTTTTCCTTCTCTAGAATTTTTTGCCACTGGGTTTTATTTTAGTTAATGTTTTAACGAGGCACATTATCTGTTGAATAGACATTCAAGGAGGAGTGTTATAAATAAAGTTTTATTTTAGGTGAATGTCTATATTTTAGAGAGATTTTAGAGATTTTACTTGGTGGCTAAGTTACTCTTTTGATATAAATCGAGAGATCCTATTCCATTGTAATTCATCCCAAATCAATAAGAATTATATCTCTACTTGTCTATGCAATACTCTTTTCTTCTTTTATTATTTTATAACAATTTTTATATTTTTGTATTCCTTGATATTTTGTGACAAGACTTTTTTTCTTGGGTTGAATATTACAAGACTTATATGTTGTACCTTACCGTAAAAATCATAGAAGCAATATCTATGATAATCTGATTAATACATGATTATTAATAAAAATGGCAGGTCAACAACACCTGCTCACCTACTCTGTATAAGTCAAAATCTCAACTACATTTATTGAAAATCAGAAATATCATGTCAAAATGGTTCCTTTTTTTTAATTCCAAGGTACATGCAACGATGCGTATAGTACAACTCATGCAAAGAATATGTCAATAGCATGATCTAGATCCCCGGTGTCTACTTACTGCTAATCTGATTATGTGAATCAAGAAAAAACCAGTTACTTTAATCCAAAAGCAAGCTTTGGAATCTATTCTCTTTTATGTGAGCCATAAACTTAAAAAAAGAACATCTAACAAGATAACCTAACTTTCTTGACAACTACCTCAATAATCCAAAAGAAGGGAATCACTGTTATCCATGTATTAAAAACAGTCAACTCCAACAGCAGAAAAAAAACATTTGAACAACCTTCCAAAAAGAACTAATAAAAGATTCTTTTTTTTAAAAAAAAAAAAGAGAAATCTTTCCCAATAAAAAGAAGGTAAATCTTGGAGGGGTTAATGGCATTGAATGAACACTACCTCAAAGCAAAAGATGGAGATCCCTCCGTCATATACCAGAGATCTTGAGTTTGAGCTATGAGAATAAAGGATCTCTCGAAAGTTTGGAAGCAAGTGTTTTACTCCCCTTAGTGGGCCCATCTAATGCAAATTCGGATTTTTTTCGCCTACCCAATACTTAAAAAAACTAGTAGCTTGACATGTAGGGAAAGAGATGGGAAAGACACCATTAAGAAACCAAACAAACTAGGATCTTTCATGTATCCAAGACTGTACAACAATAACAACAACTTAGTATAATCTCACAAGTGGGGTATGAAGAGGGTAGTATGTACGCAGACCTTACCCCTACCTTGGGTAGAGAGGTTGTTTCCGATAAAGTACTGTCTTTACTTGAAACAATCCTCAAAGCACTCAAAAAATCCCGGTATACTTGCCTTTTTCATTGATCATCAGCCAATAATCAAAACTAAGAGCAAACCAAGTCTAGTTTCAAATGCCAGCAATTGCTTAAGTTGTAGAAAAGAATCTCCTAATAAATGAATTATCAAATGGACTAATCAAGACAGAATTCTGTACATTTTCTTTCTTGTTAAAGTTATGAAAGTCTAACTACCCTTTTTATGTTACAGGGATGGCTCAAGATTGATGAGCCACAAGTTCAGAAGAAGGATAGCAGAATCAAGAACAGAACTGACTTGAAAAATAAAATGAAAACTTTTGGCACAAGGTCAAGAACAAGCGTCGAGCAGCCGACTAATTCTCCCTCTGATTATGCATCAAGCCCTCAACATCCATCTTATATTGTTGAGTCTCCCACATCGGCTAAGGGATGGGGGACTTGGTCTCCTTATATGGCTTGGGCAATCCTCACCTCATGAGCTAGCTTTTGGGTTGAGTTAGGCCCAATGTCCATATCTTATCATATATGAAGGCAACTAGCTGTTCTAAAGGGAAAAGGGGTCATTTCCAAGCAAGTTCTCACAGTTCTGAATCTAGCTTTCATAGTAGTGATCAAAGTTGTAGTCCATCTTATTTTCAATCAGATTCTTCAGCTTCATCTAGTCGAACATCTAGCTTTAGAAGTGTGATGATTTTGATAAACAAGCCTAGTTCTAAATCCAAGATGTTTAACTCAAATTACTGGACAAAGTGAATCAGACAGGATTTCAAAAGTGAGAGTTTGTTCATACCATCACCGTTAATGATCCGTCGCCCCCAGTAAAGCGTCTCTATACCAGGAAAAGACTCATTAAAATCACAGAAAAGCATTAGACTAGTGGGTGAGTCTGCAAAAGGAGATCAACTTTCTGTTGATGGAAATGGAAAGACGCCGCTGACCCCAAGTCAACTAAAGATGGAAGCTGTGTTATGCAAGGTGGAGTTTACGGAGAAAATGAGGCAATTGAATTTACTGGTCTTGCTGAAATTGCATTTGGTGAAACTTCATTTCCAGAGAGAAGTTACCAGGAGACAATCAACATAATGAGGAAATATTCTACATTAGAGCAGGACATATTGTTTAAGTGCTACAATTGTATAGAAGGAGACTGGGATGATTGCACTTCTGTTAGTGATGTTGATGTAGGTTCGAGCAATCACAGTGTAACAGCATCAATTGTTTGCGATGACGAGGACATAGATGCTGATTTCTATCATATGCTTTCACTGCCACTTCTCATCAATTCAGATGACAATGTCACTATCAATAGAGAACTGTCTAAGAATGAACCATTTGCCATTAAAACAAGATTGGTATGCGATGATCTTGTTGCAGCAAAATGTAGCACTGATTTTTCTTCTGCTTCAGCTAGCGACACTGGAATGGAACTCAGAGAGAATTTGAAAGAGAAGGATGGCAAAGCTAATCTAACCGAGCACCTTGACAACGCGTCATGTCCAATAGGAGATTCTGAATCCAGGAATTATCCTCTAACTGAAGATGCTGAATCCAATGCCTCGGTGCAGAAACTGAATATACCTCAGTTTGCAAAAGAGAAGCATAGGAGCATGTGGAGCCTGATTCATAGACATATGATCCCTGATGTATCTACAGAATTGGATAGCAAACTGACCTATGGAGCCGGTGAAGAAAATCACAAGAATGAGGGCAACAAATCATGTGCTGCTGAAAGTTCTGTTTCATTTTTGAATTTTTTCGAGCGAGAATCAGTGACTACAAATCAGGATGCGGATAACCAGGAGATTGAAGTGCGCAAGATTTTCGCCATTAAGATAGTACGAGAAGCAATTGAGAGAATTCTTATTCCAGAAGTTCAAGACCAGTCATCAGATGATCAATCGGTAACAAGTGAAGGTGGAACATTACTACTTATATTTGTTTCTTTAGTTTATTTAGTGTTTTGTCAACATGTGATTGTTTCCTATCCTCTCCTTATACGTTCTATATTTAGTGACATGAATTATTGATTTGAATGTTTACTATACAACAGTCTGTACCGAAGAAAACTTCAAGGAGTCCGACACCAAGAATGAAGAATGTGATAAGGCATCTCAGTCAGATGAAGGAAGTATTAGCTTCTGAATGTGAGGCAAGAGAAAGTACTACTGTATCCAGCGATGAGAACGAAAAAGAGAACTGAATCGGAAGGTGATTATGGTACATACAGAAGACAAGTGAACAAACAGAAGTACATCAGTATGTGGCACATGATATCACAGCATGTACTATCAGATGTTATATCAAAAGTAGGGAGCGAACTACTTGATGGAACGGATGATGAGGTAGAAGACAATAACACACCAGCTACAATGAACACCGGCAACTCACTTCAAGATTCCTAAGAAAGGATGATGCAGATACAAATAGGGAAGACCCTTATACGAGCCACTACACGAGAAGTTTCAGCAGAAATGATGCTGTCAATCTCATAAGAGAAGCAGTTAGTCAAATCCTAACAACATCAACTCAAGATGATTCATCTGATACACAGAGTGTCACTAGTGGAGAGCAAAATAGTTCAAATTCCTTTTGTGAAAGCTTGAGACATCATGAAATGAATGAAGGAGGAATTGTGTTAGGTCAATATAGCCGCTCTGACTACGGTCACTAGGTCATGTATGTATTTAGTAGTAAAACCTTTTTGCAATCCTTATGGTTTTTGTTGTGGATTTATAATTAAAAGATTGACTGATCAGTATATGATCAATGAAAATGTTGCCACTCACTATCTGATATACATTTCCTACCAGTTTCTAATAAGCTTATTCGTTCTATTCTTTGTCAAACAGAACAAGCTAAACATAAAATTGTGATGCTAACTAAATTTTGGATTGTTACAAGAAGGTCCAGTGTTAAATATTAATCCTATGGTTTCTAAAATCCTAGGCCTTGGCCTTGCTTATTCTACTAGTTCATCAGTTCAAACTGTGGGTCAAATGAGCTATGTTAGAATATTCAAGATAAAATAGATGGTTATACACTTACACTAGATGAACTTTTACTACTAAATACTAATGTAAACCAGCAGCTCGATGCACAAGGCATCGCGTGTTCACGCAGGCCGGGAAAGGGCTCCCAAGGGGTGTGACGTAGACAACCTACCTTAACGCAAGCATTAGTGGCTGCTTCCACGGCTCAGCCTACCCTAATGCAAGCATTAGTGGCAGCTTCCACGGCTCGAACCCTTGACCTATAGGTCACACAGAGACAACTTTACTGTTAAGATCATATAATAAATTGGTTTAGTAGCATTAGTTTATAAGACAAATGCCAACTATAGGTTTTACTATGATAAGGAAATTAACTACTTGTAATGACATAAAAATACAGCATGCTGCAGATGAAATTCCAACATTAGACTTAGATCAGCAATAGTAAGAGTATATAGTAGTAGAACATTTTAGACCTTATGTAAAAGATTTTAGAGATTAATAACTTTATTTTACCTTTCATCAAGTTCTCGAAATTAAGGTATTAAGATGCACGAATTGCCCAATTATTCAATTTGGATTTAGTTCTCTCGAAATTTGCTTTAAAATGCATGGTCTGCTTGTATGTGGAATTATATTTTCCCCAAGTAAGAGAAAAATCCTCATGTCGAAAAAGAAGAGGACAGGATTAAAGAGAAAAGGTATATAATAGAGTTTGATAATCATTTTTGTAGACATTTCAATTGCATTTTATTGTAGCACTTTCTACGCATGAAATATATCCAAGCGTTCAACAAATATTATCAATCGATTTGGCTTGATTCTACGTAATTAACTAATAAAGTAATCATTTTTCATGTTTAAAGCTACACCATAAAATTACACCAAACAAGTCTTCATCTCCCACATCGTTTCTTATAGTGACTTGTTGGTGTTTATATTTGGAAATGAGAATATACTCTGTCGCCGAGCCTTGTAACGTGGGCTTGTGACCCAAGTGGGGGCAATAATGTGATGGAATGTTGGGTTGTTTCTGAAGGCTGGGCTTCGGGTAGCTAATGTCTGGCCTGCCCTATCCAAGCATGGAGTTGAGTCATGTGGCCCAAACGTAAGTATGGGCTGCTTGGCTCGTAGAGCGGGGCGGACTGCGTGAGGCTGGTTTCACAGAGCAACGAACAGCTCCCGCTCTGTGCAGTGGAAGGATAACGAGCTGGTGCTCTTCAAGTCCAACAAAAACCTGATGGGCTTCTCCAATTAAACCACCACTTTTTTTTTGTGTATATTGGGCTTGGCCCAGTCAATTCCAATTTTCTTCTTTTGTCTCATTTCTCGAGTCCATTACTTCTTTTACCTAATTCTCTTTTTATTTCACATTTTGTTTTTTATGCAAATAATTTTATTTCTTTCTTTCTTCTTGGCTTAACAAAAACTTGTCTAATTATTATTGTCTCTTAGTCATCATGTTTGCTTCTGGTGGAAAAATTGTTTCGATTAATTATGCGATTGATGAAATTTGGCTCACCGGGATACACCCCCCCCTCTCTCTCTCTTTCTTATTTGGTTTAATATCTACAAGTTAAAGAATAAAAGTTGAGCGGTTTGATTTAGAATAGTTGGAAGTTGTAAAGTTGCATAGAAAATGTAAGCTTAGATTGAATGGAGCTACTACTTCCACGAGGAGCAACCAAGCAAAGGGGGATAGACAAGGGATTCTTTTATCATTTCTCACTTGATGTTCGATATTTGCATTCGGGCTCTAACTAATTTCAATTTTCATTGAATAAGGTTCCATAACGGAAAAAGTGCTTCTTATAAGAATTTTTTTTTTCAAATTCAGGCTCGAAATTGAGACTTTTAATTAAAGGTGAAAGGAACTTATTTATCTTATCACAACTCTTGGTAGTGGTTGATATTAGTTCTTGCCTATGTCCATGTGCTTCTAGTGGCGGACCCAGGATTTTGTACAAGCGGGTTCAATTTAAAATGATGCAAATTGATAGTATAAGTGGTATCAAACAGAATGTCACGACCCGGAATTCTCACCTTCGGGGGCGTGATGGCGCCTAACATTTCACTTGCTAGGCAAGCCAATGTTAGAGAATTCACAACTCAACTTCAGCCGATTTTTAATAACGAGAACATTAATAATTAAACTAAACAGAAGCTAAGACAAAGTTTATGGAATATTATAAAAACTTCAATATTTACTACCACCCGGATCTGGAGTCACAATCCACGAACATTCTAGGATTTACTACAAGTAAAAGTCTGAAAGAAGTACAAATGTTTGAACGAAAGAAACAGTAAATAGAAGAGATAGACGGGGACTACAAGGTCTGTGAACGCCGACAGATCTACCTTGAGTCTCCGGTGGTCCGGTCCGAGCTGCTATGCCTCTCGATCAACTAGGACCAATACCAAAATCTGCACAGAAGTGCAGTATAGTATCAGTACAACCGACCCCATGTACTGTAAGTGCCGAGCCTAACCTTGACGAAGTAGTGATGAGCCTAACCTTTACTGTTAAGATCATATAAAAATTGGTTTAGTAGCATTAGTTTATAAGAAAAATGCCAACTATAGGTTTTACTATGATAAGGATACTACTTGTAATGACATAAAAATACAGCATACTGCAGACGAAATTCCAACATTAGACTTAGATCACCAATAGTAAGAGTATATAGTAGTGGAACATTTTAGACCTTATGTAAAAGATTTTAGAGATTAATAACTTTATTTTACCTTTCATCAAGTTCTCGAAATTAAGGTATTAAGATGCACGAATTGCTCATTCTTCAATTTGGATTTAGTTCTCTCGAAATTTGCTTTAAAATGCATGGTCTGCTTGTATGTGGAATTATATTTTCCCCAAGTAAGAGAAAAATTCTCATGTCGAAAAAGAAGAGGACAGGATTAAAGAGAAAAGGTATATAATAGAGTTTGATAATCATTTTTGTAGACATTTCAATTGCATTTTATTGTAGCACTTTCTATGCATGAAATATATCCAAACGTTCAACAAATATTATCAATCGATTTGGCTTGATTCTACGTAATTAACTAATAAAGTAATCATTTTTCATGTTTAAAGCTACACCATAAAATTACACCAAACAAGTCTTCATCTCCCACATCGTTTCTTGTAGTGACTTGTTGGTGTTTATATTTGGAAATAAGAATATACTCTGTTGCCGAGCCTTGTAACGTGGGCTTGTGACCCAAGTGGGGGCAATAATGTGGTGGAATGTTGAGTTGTTTCTGAAGGCTAGGCTTCGGGTGGCTTATGTCTGGCATGCCCTATCCAAGCATGGAGTTGAGTCATGTGGCCCAAACGTAAGTATGGGCTGCTTGGCTCGTAGAGCGGGGCGGACTGCGTGAGGCTGGTTTCACAGAGCAACGAACAGCTCCCGCTCTGTGCAGTGGAAGGATAACGGGCTGGTGCTCTTCAAGTCCAACAAAAACCTGATGGGCTTCTCCAATTAAACCACCACTTTTTTTTTGTGTATATTGGGCTTGGCCCAGTCAATTCCAATTTTCTTCTTTTGTCTCATTTCTTGAGTCCATTACTTCTTTTACCTAATTCTCTTTTTATTTCACATTTTGTTTTTTATGCAAATAATTTTATTTCTTTCTTTCTTCTTGGCTTAACAAAAACTTGTCTAATTATTATTGTCTCTTAGTCATCATGTTTGCTTCTGGTGGAAAAATTGTTTCGATAAATTATGCGATTGATGAAATTTGAATCGCCGGGATACACCCCCCCCCTCTCTCTCTCTTTCTTATTTGGTTTAATATCTACAAGTTAAAGAATAAAAGTTGAGCGGTTTGATTTAGAATAGTTGGAAGTTGTAAAGTTGCATAGAAAATGTAAGCTTAGATTGAATGGAGCTACTACTTCCACGAGGAGCAACCAAGCAAAGGGGGATAGACAAGGGATTCTTTTATCATTTCTCACTTGATGTTCGATATTTGCATTCGGGCTCTAACTAATTTCAATTTTCATTGAATAAGGTTCCATAACGGAAAAAGTGCTTCTTATAAGAATTTTTTTTCAAATTCAGGCTCGAAATTGAGACTTTTAATTAAAGGTGAAAGGAACTTATTTATCTTATCACAACTCTTGGTAGTGGTTGATATTAGTTCTTCCCTATGTCCATGTGCTTCTAGTGGCGGACCCAGGATTTTGTACAAGCGGGTTCAATTTAAAATGATGCAAATTGATAGTATAAGTGGTATCAAACAGAATGTCACGACCCGGAATTCTCACCTTCGGGGGCGTGATGGCGCCTAACATTTCACTTGCTAGGCAAGCCAATGTTAGAGAATTCACAACTCAACTTCAGCCGATTTTTAATAACGAGAACATTAATAATTAAACTAAACAGAAGCTAAGACAAAGTTTGTGGAATATTATAAAAACTTCAATATTTACTACCACCCGGATCTGGAGTCACAATCCACGAACATTCTAGGATTTACTACAAGTAAAAGTCTGAAAGAAGTACAAATGTTTGAACGAAAGAAACAGTAAATAGAAGAGATAGACGGGGACTACAAGGTCTGTGAACGCCGACAGATCTACCTTGAGTCTCCGGTGGTCCGGTCCGAGCTGCTATGCCTCTCGATCAACTAGGACCAATGCCAAAATCTGCACAGAAGTGCAGTATAGTATCAGTACAACCGACCCCATGTACTGTAAGTGCCGAGCCTAACCTTGACGAAGTAGTGATGAGCCTAACCTTTACTGTTAAGATCATATAAAAATTGGTTTAGTAGCATTAGTTTATAAGAAAAATGCCAACTATAGGTTTTACTATGATAAGGATACTACTTGTAATGACATAAAAATACAGCATGCTGCAGATGAAATTCCAACATTAGACTTAGATCAGCAATAGTAAGAGTATATAGTAGTAGAACATTTTAGACCTTATGTGAAAGATTTTAGAGATTAATAACTTTATTTTACCTTTCATCAAGTTCTCGAAATTAAGGTATTAAGATGCACGAATTGCTCATTATTCAATTTGGATTTAGTTCTCTCGAAATTTGCTTTAAAATGCATGGTCTGCTTGTATGTGGAATTATATTTTCCCCAAGTAAGAGAAAAATTCTCATGTCGAAAAAGAAGAGGACAGGATTAAAGAGAAAAGGTATATAATAGAGTTTGATAATCATTTTTGTAGACATTTCAATTGCATTTTATTGTAGCACTTTCTACGCATGAAATATATCCAAACGTTCAACTAATATTATCAATCGATTTGGCTTGATTCTACGTAATTAACTAATAAAGTAATCATTTTTCATGTTTAAAGCTACACCATAAAATTACACCAAACAAGTCTTCATCTCCCACATCGTTTCTTGTAGTGACTTGTTGGTGTTTATATTTGGAAATAAGAATATACTCTGTTGCCGAGCCTTGTAACGTGGGCTTGTGACCCAAGTGGGGGCAATAATGTGGTGGAATGTTGGGTTGTTTCTGAAGGCTAGGCTTCGGGTGGCTAATGTCTGGCCTGCCCTATCCAAGCATGGAGTTGAGTCATGTGGCCCAAACGTAAGTATGGGCTGCTTGGCTCCTAGAGCGGGGCGGACTGCGTGAGGCTGGTTTCACAGAGCAATGAACAGCTCCCGCTCCGTGCAGTGAAAGGATAACGGGTCGGTGCTCTCCAAGTCCAACAAAAACCTAATGGGCTTCTCCAATTAAACCACCACTTTTTTTTGTGTGTATATTGGGCTTGGCCCAGTCTTCCAATATAGCTCCAATTTTCTTCTTTTGTCTCATTTCTTGAGTCCATTACTTCTTTTACCTAATTCTCTTTTTATTTCACATTTTGTTTTTTATGCAAATAATTTTATTTCTTTCTTTCTTCTTGGCTTAACAAAAACTTCTCTAATTATTATTGTCTCTTACTCATCATGTTTGCTTCTGGTGGAGAAATTATTTCGATTAATTATGCAATTGATGAAATTTGAATCACCGGGATACCCTCTCTCTCTCTCTCTCTCTCTCTCTCTCTCTCTCTCTCTCTCTCTCTCTCTC
>NW_017672501.1:167294-187528 GCF_001879085.1 Nicotiana attenuata
TTTGGTTTAATATCTACAAGTTAAAGAATAAAAGTTGAGCGGTTTGATCTAGAATAGTTGGAAGTTGTAAAGTTGCATAGGAAATGTAAGCTTAGATTGAATGGAGCTACTACTTCCACGAGGAGCAACAAAGCAAAAGGGGATAGACAAGGGATTCTTTTATCATGTTTAGATTTTTTCGTTTCTCACTTGTTGTTCGATATTTGCATTAGAGCTCTAACTAATTTTAATTTTCATTGAATAAGGTTCCATAACGGAAAAAGTGCTTCTTATAAGAATTTTTTTTCATATTCAGGCTCGAAATTGAGACATTTAATTAAAGGTGAAAGGATCTTATTTATCTTATCACAACTCTTGGTAGTGGTTGATATTTGTTCTTACCTATGTCCATGTGCTTCTAGTGGCGGACCCAGAATTTTGTACAAGCGAGTTCAATTTAAAATGATGCAAGTTGATAGTATAAGTGGTATCAAACAGAATGTCACGACCTGAAATTCTCACCTTCGGGGCCGTGATGGCGCCTAACATTTCACTTGCTAGGCAAGCCAACGTTAGAGAATTCACAACTCAACTTCAGCCAATTTTTAATAATGAGAACATTTATAATTAAACTAAAGAGAAGCTAAGACAGAGTTTGCGGAATATTATAAAAACTTCAATATTTACTACCACCCGGATCTGGAGTCACAATTCACGAACATTCTAGGATTTACTATAAGTAAAAGTCTGAAAGAAGTACAACTGTTTGAACGAAAGAAACAGTAAACAGAAGAGATAGACAGGGACTTCAAGGTCTGTGAACGCTGACAGATCTACCTTGAGTCTCCGGCGGTCCTGTCCGAGCTGCTATGCCTCTCGATCAACAACTAGGACCAATACCAAAATCTGCTCAGAAGTGCAGTGTAGTATCAGTACAACCGACCCCATGTACTGTAAGTGCCGAGCCTAACCTTGACGAAGTAGTGATGAGGCTAAGACAAGACACCTACATAATAAATCTGTGCAATTTAACACTATATGTACAAAATAACGGCAAGTAAAAATAGACAAATAATATCGGGAAGGGGACATGCTGAGAGAATTACAAGATAGAGAATCACAGCAGTAAAGAAAACTTGATCAACCAATATACCTTGAAACAATAATAACAAGTAAACACAATACAGAAAAATGCACGGCATCACCCTTCGTGCTTTTACTCTCAACGTCACCATATAATCAATAGAAACGACACGACATCACCCTTCGTGCATTAACTATCATAATATGGCACGACATCACCCTTCGTGCATTAACACTCACAAAACATGGCACGGCATCACCCTTTGTGCATTAACACTCTCCCTCACCAAAACAATGAACAATAACAACATGGAGATAAAAAATAACAAGAACAAGTCTTACTTCGACATTTGATTCCACAATACTAACCTCAACTTTGAGTCAATAGTCAATCAATACCAAAGTCCGTAAACAAGATAAGAGTGATCAACATAAAGATTAACTAGTCTAAGCATGGATAATATGATCAAGGAAAGCAACAATTACAAGAATAAGACCCACCTGCATGCTATAACCCGACAACAACGCATAGGTACTCGTCACCTTACCTATACGTTGTACCCAACATTCAAACACGTAGCAAATAGACAATTAAGTCCTAATCCCTCAAGACAAGCTTAACCACGACACTTACCTCGCTCCGCGGTCAATTCAACGCTCTACCGGTGCCTTTCCCCTAGAATCCGCCTCCAAACCTCTCGTATCTAGCCACAATTAACTCAATAACATCAAATATTGCTAAAGGAATCAACTACAATGCATAAATTTAGATTTTCCAAACTTTCCCCCATTCACCCCCGAGCCCAATACGTAATTTGTTTCGGAATCCGACCTCAATTCGAGGTCTAAATTTCAATTTTACAAAAATCCCTAATTCTATCCAAACCCACAATTTCCACCATGAAAACCATAGATTTTAGGTTGAAAATTCATGAAATGTAATGGGTAGTTGAATGAAAGTAGGTTAGAATCACTTACCAACAATTTGGGGAAGAAATATCTTGGAAGAATTGTCTCTAGGCTTTCTAGCTTTTGAAAATTTGTAAGGATGGCCATAATCCCGTAATGGGACTGTTTAATAGCTGGGCGACAGTGTTCATCGTGTTCGCATGAACACTGTCGCGTTCGCGAAGAGCTGCCCCTAAATGGCTTACGCGTTCGCGTAAGCTTATCCCCCTTAGCCTCCGCGTTCGCGATACATCCATAGCGTTCGCATGGAACAACGTTCCAATCCCAGCCCGCCTCCAATGACTCTACGCGTTTGCGTATGACGGGTCGCGTTCGCGTAGAGCAAACCCCCCAATGCTCCACATTCGCGACCAAGGTCTCGCATTCGCGTAGTGTAAAATTCTCCCCCAACCCAGATCCCCTTCGCGATCGTGAGAATGGCTTCGCGATCGCGAAGCACAACACACTAGAATACCCAATGCAACAAAATACCAGATTTTCCATGTGCAAAACACCCCGTAGCCTATCCGAAACTCACCCGAGCCCTCGGGGCTCCAAACCAACCATGCACACAAGTCCTAAAACATCATACGAACTTGGTCGAGCGATCAAATCGCCAAAATAACACCTAGAATTACGAATTGAACACCAAATCGAATGAAATTTTCAAGAAAGCTTTAGAACTTCTATTTTCACAACTGGACGTCCGAATCACGACAAACCAACTCCGTTTCTCACCAAATTTCACAGAAAAGTCATAAATATTATAATGGACCTGTACTGGGCTCCAAAACTAATATACGGAGCCGATAACAACGAGACCAAACATTACCCAAATTCTTAAAACTATTAAATTTTCAGGCTTTTAATTTTCAACAAAAATTCATATCTCGAGCTAGGGACCTCGGAATTTGATTCCCGGCATACGTCCAGGTCCCAAATTATGATACCGACCCACCGGGACCGTCAAAACACAGATCCGGATCCGTTTACTCAAAACGTTTACCGAAGTCAACCCATTTTAACTTTTAAGGAAAAATTTCTTATTTTTATCAGTTTTTAACATATAAGCCTTCCCGAAAAACGCCCGGACCGCACACGCAAATTGAGGAAGGCTAAATTAAGATATTTAAGGCTTTAGAACACAAAATTTAGTTCTAAAACATGAGATGACCTATCAGGTCATCACATTCACCACCTCTAAAATAATCGTTCGTCCATGAACGGACATAGAAAAGTACCTGGGCTGGTGAAAAGGTGGGGATATCTACTCCGCATGTCCCCTCGACTCCCAAGTAGCTGCCTCGACGGGCTGATCTCTCCACTGTACTCGAACAGAGGGATAACTCTTTAATCTCAACTGCGAACTTGCCGGGCTAGAATAGCTACCGACTCCTCCTCATAAGTCAAATCCTTGTCCAACTGGACAGAGCTGAAATCTAGCATATGAGACGGATCACCATGGTACTTTCGGAGCATGGACACATGGAATAACGGATGAACTGCTGATAAACTAGGTGGCAATACGAGCTTGTAAGTCACCTCATCCACTCTCTGAAGAATCTCAAAAGGTCCGATGTACCTAGGGCCCAACTTGACTTTCTTTCCAAACCTCACTAAACCCTTCATGGGTGACATACGGAGCAACACTCTCTCTCCGACTATGAATGAAACATCCCGAACCTTACGGTCGATATAACTCTTCTACCTGGACTGAGTTGTGCGAAGTCTATCCTGAATAATCTTAACCTTATCCAAGGCATCCTGTACCAAGTCCGTACCCAATAATCGAGCATCCCCCGGCTCAAATAATCCGGCCGGTGATCGACACCGCCTACCATATAATGCCTCATAGGGAGCCATCTGGATGCTCGACTGATAGTTGTTGTTGTAGGCAAACTCCGCAAGTGGTAAGAACTGATCCCAAGAGCCTCCTAAGTCTATAACACAAGCGCGGAGTATATCCTCCAATATCTGAATAGTGTGCTCGGATTGTCCATTCATTTGAGGATGAAATGCTGTGCTCAACTCAACCTGCGTGCCTAACTCACGCTGCACTTCCCTCTAGAAATGCGAGGTGAACTGCGTACCTCGATCAGAAATGATAGACACGGGCACACCGTGAAGACGAACGATTTTGCGGATATAAATCTCTGCCAACCGCTCTGAAGAATAGGTGACTGCCACATGGATGAAATGCGCTGACTTGGCTAGCCTATACACAGTAACCTAAACTACATCGAACTTCCTCTGAGTCTGTGGGAGTCCAACAACGAAATCCATAGTGATATGTTCCCACTTCCACTCAGGAATCTCTATCTTCTGAAGCAAACACCATGTCTCTGATGCTCATACTTGACTTGCTAACAATTTAGACACCGAGCTACATTTGCAACTATGTCCTTTTTCATCGTCCTCCACCAATAATGCTGCCGTAAGTCCTGATACATCTTGGCGACGCCCGGATGAATAGAATACCGGTAACTGTGGGCCTCCTCTAGAATCAACTCACGAAGTCCATCAACACTAGGCACACAAACACGGCCCTGCATCGTCAAAACTCTATCATCTCCAACTATAACCTGCTTGGCATCACAGTGCCATACTGTGTCCCTAAGGACAAGCAAATGAGGGTCATCATTGTCGATCCCTGATGTGTTTAAATAATGTAGACCGAGCGATCGCATAAGCTAAAACACGATTGGGCTCAGAAACATCCAACCGCACTAACTGATTGGCCAAAGCCTGAACATCTAATGCAAGCGGTCTCTCACTAACTGGAATGAATGCAAGGCTGCCCATACTCAGTGACTTTCTACTCAAAACATGGGCCACCACATTGGCCGTCCCGAGATGATACGAGATGGTGATATCATAGTCTTTCAACAGCTCCAAACACCTTTTCTGCCTCAAATTAAGCTCCTTTTGCTTGAATAAATACTGAAAACTCCGATGATCCGTGAATACCTCACACGACATGCCATAAAGACAGTTCCTCCAAATCTTCAGCACATGAACAATGGCTGCCAGCTCTAAGTCATGAACATGGTAATTCTTCTCGTGAACCTTCAGCTGCCGCAACGCATATGCAATCACCTTGCCACCCTGCAACAATACTGCACCAAGTCCAATGTGAGATGCATCACAATATACCGTATAAGATCCTGAACCTGTAGGCAACACCAACACCAGCACCGTAGTCAAAGCAGTCTTGAGCTTCTGAAAGCTCGCCTCACACTCGTTTGACCATCTAAATGGGGAACCCTTGTGGGTCAACCTAGTCAACGGGGCTGTTATAGATGTGTTTACCTTGAAAATGGTAATTACAATTAAATTTGATTTTGTAGTTCTAAAAATACGTGATCTATTTTTATGCTAGTTGTCTAGGCAATAGATGCTAAGTAAGAGATTAGAAAATGAGATAAGAGCTTGAAAACAAGGTGATAAATAAACCAATAGGCTAATAATTGGGGCCTCGAGCTTGCCTATTCGGGGCCTCGAGGTCGAGTCTGATGTCCTGTTGGGGGCAGTCGATGGACGAATAATAGTTATGATAAAATCAATGACGGCTCTTTATGGCCAATAATGAGCAATAAATGAAGAGCAATAAATGAAACACAATAAATATAAGTAATAGATGAAGCAATAAGACCAAGACAATATGATGAGTTAGAGAGCAGAGAGAATGTTCTTATATTGAATAAATGAGTATCGGATCTATTTATAAAGTGACAGGGGTCCTCTATATAGATAAGGGGGAATCTTAACATGGTACATATGCATTTATTACAAAGAAATTTAGCTAGCACACCTACCTAGCAGTCTGGTACAGACTGGTACTATTCTTGTAGATGTTGTCAGTTTGGACCACGTGCCTAGGGAGCTTCCTGTTTATCCACGACAACCATCAATTTGTGTTGTCCTGAGGTTGGACATAAAGAACCTCCGGGTTGGAACCTCGGGCTGTCCTCCCAGGCCTTCGAGGCCTTTCGAGGAGAAGCTACGGAAGGACATCATGATAGTGAAATCGGGCTCTCCGATTTTAGCCGTATACAGATAGTCCCCACGTTTCTTAAAGTGAAATGATTCTGACATCGATCTCCTAGAACTTCTCACGATACCGTCAAGCTTACGACGTAAGATAGGCTATAGCTGCTTCGGATGGGACTCTCGAAGATATTGCTCTGAAGATCGAAATGGGATCCTCGAGGAAACGGTTCTCGCAGATGTCTCTCCCGAGGAAATACCCTCCAAAGTAGATTAGGCTCTTTAGCTGTTGTATTTTACTTCTTCGTTTCTGTGTAAGGACCCCTTTTTGCCTATGTTTGAAAAACCCATACGTGTGACTTCATCGATCGGCCTGAATGCTGGACCCGGACATAGGGATTCCTTTGGTTCTTGATTGGCTAATGTGATGTTCTTTGAAATTCTTTGTCATTCCTCGGACCAAGCCTGAATTGATCTGATATGAACCTAGGTGGCCGGGCCATCTGAGTTCGAGTTAAATGAGAGCAGGGTCTCGATTCTATTTGGAATAAGGCTTAGCCTTGTTAGGCCTCGCTGCTAGTCCTCGAGCGAGAGTTTGCTTGATCACCTGAAAGTAAAGGTAAGCCTTAGGTCTTTACAAACAGTCCCTGAGCGAGACTTTGCTCGAACTCGGATGGACTTCAACTGAATGAAAGTTGGCCTCGAGCTTTGAATAAATATAGCATTAAGGTGTTATAGATAGTTACTGAGCAAGGATGCATTCGAACTTGAGTGGCCTTCGGGCTTAAAAATAATTTGAGAGAGCGTTCAAATTAAACTTAGAGATGAAGATAACCCTGAGGCTTTATTGATAATCTTCGAGTGCGAAGTGACTCGGACTTGGGTAGTTCGGGGGCCAAAGAATCGAGTGAATGACTAGTACTTGTAATAACATAGATCCTCGAGATTGGGTACCATCTCGAGACTAGGTTTATATGGATAACTCCTTATAGATTATAGCTATAGTAATAGAGGTCCTCGATATCGGGCACCATATCGAGGCTAGACAGGTAATGTTGGCTCCCTAGAACCCATTACAATAGTAGCGGAGACCCTCGGACGTTGTAAAACAGCGTCACTTGTATGACATGGTCATGAAGTGGCTGGGATAGTCCTGCCGGTATCCTTCCCTAAAAGCGATAATGGCCCAGTTAAAATTAATTGGCCTTTAGAGTAGGCGGACAGTCGTCGCTTGAGTTTTGCAGAAGATATTGGGTTACCCTAGCATAGTTTCACCTGTCGTCCTGGAGGATAATGTTGATGATAAGGTACTTTGCCGATAAAGCCGGGCACAAGTTTACCTTTAGCCATTTCCGAGGCCTGATTACTCTACGACGTCAATCTACCCGGTCCTTTGTTACCAATAATGGAGAAGAAGGGAACCGAGGGTGGATGAGCCGATTCGTCCGAGTGCGGATTGTTGACATTATTTCCATGGAGTTTCTGCCGTTCCTTAAGGAACAGAATTTCACACGTAAGTGGTACACTTGCGCTTTTATCATTTTTGTTCATGGTGGGGGGAGACTCCGTAAAGATGCTTTCCTTCTCTTTCCAACAGCAATTCCGTGGCTGCCATATGAGGTTTCGACTTGGCGGATTATACCCGAGAATTAGCGGTTTTCTTGACTTACGATGAGCATAAGTGGCAAGATCTGTCTAGGGGTAGATGGGAGGCAAAACATCATGGTACGTGGCGTGTAGTTTGTTTTTTTTGAAAGATACTTTCTTTTATGTGTATTAACTCCATTACCGCAGGTATTGGAGAATTTTCCGAGTCGAGATCGTGTTCCCTCGGGGAGGAGGAAAGATCGGTGGGACCGGGGTCGAGGAGCGATATCAAACGGAAGGAACCCTTGAGGGACGCAGGTGCTCATAGCGAGGCAAGCCCTGCTCGGAGGTTCAAGGAAGAGGTATCAGCTGAGCCTGCTGCATCTGAGGCTTCTAGCCTCGAAAAGATGGTTCCTCCTTTGCCGCCTTCGACGGGTAAGGATTATCTACCGCCTTGTTCTTCTTTTCCCGTCGAAGGTACTTTGAGGGATAAGGAATATTGCTACCTAAATCAAGCGGGGTATCGAGCGATCATGTTGGCATCGGGAGTGATTCCGCTGGGGTCGATGAGAGCAAACCGACAAATGTGCGCTCAACTTTTGAGGAGGCTCAGCGGTTCAGTTTAGTGGTGAGTTTTGGTCGGCTGCATTGGCTTTTCAGCTTTATACTTTTTCACTTTCTTATTGAGCCTCTTTTATCATGGGCCTTTGATAAGCTCAAGTTCGAGCTGCTCCACCATGAATCTATGCTCAGGAGAGCCTTGGATGGGGAGAAATCCCTCAGGCTTCTTTGCAATAAAAGGGGAGGTGAGTTAGTATACCTGCGGTACGAAGCAAATCGGAGTCTGAACTACGAAAGCCACCTTAAGAAACAGGTAACCCTCGCTCCCAGAGAATGCATGCGTCTTCTTCCGTCTTCGGAGATTAATTTTTTGATACTTCAGTTGCAGAGCAAGAAAAAGGATCTAGAACGTCTTTGGGGCAAGGTTGGCCAGGCCAAACATGAGTGTGACGAGCTAAGGGCTCAGATAAAGGCCTATATTGTGGCCGAGAAGGATGCTTTGGCCAAGGTTTCTGCCTTTGAGGTTTGTCTCCAGAATGCCCGTGGAAACAGCTTGGTTCAGACAAGCAAGATTTTAAGGCTCGAGTCCGAGCTTTTGGAGATGAAGGCCGAGGTCGTGGACGCCCGGGTTGAGGCCGAAGAGATTCGGGCTAGGCCAACAAGAAAGTGGCCATTTATTTAAAAGACGCTGCTGATGCTCGAGCAAAGTTGAGAGGTGCTTCCGATCGAGAGAGCAGGAGTAATGAGTATGCTCGGGGTTTCGATCTCTCGAAAGAGATAGCGCAGGCCTGGGCGGATGAATATGACAATAAATCCTTTTTGTCCGATGCTGAGGATAACGAGAAAGAGACCGATGGGTAGCAGTCCCTGAGAGGGACGTAGATTAGGCCTTTCTTTTCTGAATTTGTATATAGCACTTTCAAAGTATATTGTAAATGGAGTTTGTATTCTTTCACATATGTGTACAAAAAGAAATCTTGCAACTTCGTTTTTCATGTACCTTTCGATATTTGTTAGCCATCAGCAAGAAGAACTAGTATTCGAGTTAATAGGAATCCTTAGATTCATAGTATGGCCCTGGGGCTTATTAAAGGCTGGCCCGTAGGCTCTTACACACTTTGGTCGGTATAACCTTTTAATGTAAGCTGGCATCTTAGGCTCTTATGCTTTCGCCCTTAGGCATATTTAGTTAACTATTTCGGGTTCAGTCTCCGAGTCGGGTTTCGACTCGAGCTCATTTGACCCTCAAGTTTTTGAATTTAAAGCTGGCCCTTAGGCTCTTACGCGTTGGGTAGGTACGACCTTTTAATGTAAGCTGGCGTCATTGGCTCTTACGCTTTGGGTCGGTACGACCTTTTAATGTAAGCTGGCGTCAGTGGCTCTTACGTTTTGGGTCGGTACGACCTTTTAATGTAAGCCGGCGTCAGTGGCTCTTACGCTATAGGTCGGTACGACCTTTTATATGGGCTGGAGACAGTGGCTCTTACGCATCGGGTCGGTGCGACCTCTAATATAGGCTTTATTTTTCCTTCGTTAAGGACTTTTGAAGTTGTGTTTGCCCGACTCTTCGACGGTTTGATAAAATCTTGAGTGCAAGCCGTTATATGGCGATGATCGAGCACCTCGGGAGGTTTGGCTCGGTGGCTGAGTATCTCGAAGCCTATAGTTAGGAGCTGACATGGTCGAAGCTCTTTTACCTATGCCGAGGGTAGCCTGTTTAACCAGTTCTTTTCAAAGTATTTTCGAAGTAATTGAATGCCTATGTTTTTATAGCAACGGTCAGGCGTCCCCAAGTCACGTTAGTTTGGCTGGTACAGCCTTGTGACCGTAGTCATTTGTGTTTGGCCGGAGCCTTTCAGTCCCCGAGTGAAGTAGTTTCGGCGTCTATATCGAGGGTATGCCTTTTTAGGGGTCTTACAAGTTCAATATATAGCCTTAACTTTAAGATCGGGATTATGCCTTTAGTAAGGTCTTACAAGTTTTACATGCCTTTGAGGTCTTACAGTTATTGTCACTTGGTACAAGTGTGGTTCATGTCTTGCTTGAGGTCTTACAGATTTAACACGCCTTTGAGGTCTTACAGTTATTGTTGTTGCCTTATATAGGTCTTACAAGACCGAGGCTGTCCGCATGTGGTCTTGTGGCCTCGGGTTTTAATAAGTCGATGGGGGTGGCGATTGGCGGCAGTCCCTGAGTCATTGAGGGTTTCTTGGCTCAGGAGCCATTACTTGTAATCTTAGTACTACCTCATTGAGGGCTTATGATTTCGGGGTTTCTGACCCGGAGGTCACGTGGCCTTGAGTTTTCGACGCCAGTCCCCGAGTGTTCGGGACATTTTTGTCTATGGAGTTGTTTTGTGATCTTAATGTTGCCTCATTGAGGGCTTACGAGTTTGGAGCTCCGACCCGGGGGTCGCGTTGTTTCGAGTTGTTGACGCCAGTCCCCAAGTGTTCAGGACGTTTTTGAAAGAGGAGCCGTTTTTGCAAAAATACCGAGCTTCTTTGAAACACAAAATGCTTTTTGAAAGTATTCTTTGATTACTTGGTACAAGTATACATGTCTTTGCTATTAAGGGCTCAGTTATTCTATGCGGGCACGGTTCGTTCGTCCGTTTGGCCTGGTACATTGTTTTCCTATTGAGACCCCATTTAGCGCATCCTGGCTTCTCCGAGTAGGTGACCTTCCACGGGGATGCCCCCCAGTATTCGAGGTTGATTGCAAAAGAAGCCTTGAATACTTGTTGAGTTTTCTTTAGGTAGCATATAGATGTTGCCTCATTAAAAAACCTTGTCGATCAAACCTTTCTTGTGATAAAATCGATCAAAGGAAAAGAGTGCAGCATATGTTTTGGAACCTTAAGGTCTTCGAGCCGGACAACGCTTCAACTGTTCTGATCGGACAGCGCCTTTAGTGTTTGCTCCGAGGACAATGCCTTAAGTGTTTGGAACCTTAAGGTCTTCGAGCCGGACAACGCCTTTAGTGTTTGCTCCGAGGACGTGGCACGATCCTTTGCTTGTTTTATTCGGGTGTAGCCGAGAATGCGCGCCGAACTGTTTACCTCATTGTTTGCTTATCCTTTGGTTCTTCCGATATTGGCGGCGTAGATGTTGGTGCCACATTGTGTACCGCGAACATCTCTCTCGCTGCACGTTGTTCCCTATGTATAGTTTTTATTCCATCCTTTGGTGGAAACTTCATTATTTGATGAAGGGTTGATATTACTGCTCTCATGCAGTGTTTCCATGGCCTTCCGAGCAAAGCGTTGTACCTCAATGACATGGAACTCGACATTTTGGGTTGTGCTGGCCACATTGACCGGGAGGGTGATTTCCCCTTTCATTGTTTTATGTTAAATCCGTTTAGGACTCGAGAGGCGGGCACGATCTGGTCGAGCAGCCCGAGCTGCTTCACGACCCTTGACCTGATAATATTGGCCGAGCTACCTGGATCCACAAGTACACGTTCAATTTGAAATGTATTTACAAGAAAGGAAATTACCAATGCGTTGTCATGAGGCTGAGACAAGGTCTCGATGTCCTCTTCGCTGAACGTGAGAGCGTCCTCGGGTATGTAACCTCGAGTTCGCTTTTCCCTGGTGATGGATATTTTTGTTCTTCTGATGGTGGGTTCCTGTGGGATGATCATATGGGTGACATGTTGCGGCTCATTTGTTTCATTCTTCCTGTTCGCCTCTTTTTCCCGGAAGTAATTTTTGACCCGATTGCTAAGGAACTTTCTGAGGTGTCCTTTGTTGAGTAGCCGGGCTACTTCTTCTCGGAGCTGTCTGCAATCTTCGGTTCTATGACCGTGTGTGTCATGAAATTCGCATACTAAGTTGGGGTTCCTCTGCGACGGATCTGATAGCCTAGGCCTTGGCCACCTAGTGTTTCTGATTTTACCGATGGCGGATACGATTTCTGAAACATCCACGTTTAAGTTGTATTCTGACGGGCGTGGTGTCTCCGCCGGTCCCGTGTACCTGTTGAATTTGACTCTGTTAACGAATCCCGGAGGATTCTGACCTCGATCCATCCCTCGATCATTTCGGGGTATGTTATGCCTTGGGGTGTTTCTTCTATCTTTGGTGTATGGTTGGTGTCTTTTCTTGTTCGGTTTTGGCTCCTTTGCCAGGAGCCTGCCAGGATATACTAAGCCCGAGGGGGCTCCAGTTGGTCGTCCTTGACCTTTATCTTTGATTGATATCGCTTGTGGACATCCGACCAGGTCACGGCGGGATATATTACCAAATTCTGCTTCAGTTGCTTCGAAACCACTGAGCCTCGTTCGTTCAAACCTTAGGTGAAGGCCTGCACTGCCCAGTCGTCGGAGACTGGTGGTAGTTCCACTCACTCCATTTGAAAGTGAGATATGAATTATCGCAGCATCTCATTCTCTCTTTGCTTGATTTTGAAGACGTCTGATTTCCTTGTAGCTACCTTGATGGCGCCGGCATGTTCCTTTACGAAAGAATCTGCCAGCACGGCAAACGAATCTATTGAGTTCGGAGCAAGGTTGTGATACAACATCATGGATCCTTTCGAGAGTGTTTTTCGAATTTTTTTGAGCAGGACGGACTCAAGCTCGTCGTCCCTTAGGTCGTTGCCCTTTACTGCACAGGTGTGGGCAGTGACGTGCTCATTGGGATCCGACGTTCCGTTGTACTTCGGTAGAGCGGGCATTCTGAATTCCTTTGGGATGGGCTCTGGAGCGGTGTTTTGCTGGAGTGTCTTCTGCACGAACTTCTTGAATCAACACCCTTCAGGATCGGGGGCGCGCTCGGAATTTGGTCGACCCTAGAACTGTAGGTCTCCACCTTTTTGTCGTTGGCTTCTGTCATTTTTTTCCCCGATTCGATCCTCTTTGTGAGGTCTTCGAGCATCTTCATAATAGCGGGGTCGGTTGCTGACCCGTTGTTACTCGATCTTTCCAATACCTGTTCGGCTCGAGGAGCCGTTTCCGGTGCTGCTGTGCTTGGAGTTTTTTTTTGTGGCTTTGCAGCTGAGTAGTTGCCAGCTGTTGTGCCTACAATAACTCAAAAATAACGTGAAGGCCAACCTCTTGTTCTTCTCGAGATGGGGTTTTCTGAGATTCTTGTTGGTCTCCTTGGCGTACGCCCATGTTAGTGTGGGAGCTTATATTGACGTGTTAGGCATCGTGTGAGACCACGTCCGCAGGGATTGGCTTTGGCGTGTCCTCAGGGTTTCGTAGTGGTACACCAATACCTGGAACAGCCACACCATTCTCTCCATGGTCTTCAAGACCGTTGGTTTCATATGCACTCACTGAGATATTTTGACCTGAAATCAAAGAACTCGGGCAACAGAAAGTGTGAAAGATAACGTGCATTATGTAGAGAACCAGCAAGAAAAAACCACTATTATTTTTAGCTCCATGGTAGGCACCAAACTGTTTACCTTGAAAATGGTAATTACAATTAAATTTGATTTTGTTGTTCTAAAAATATGTGATCTATTTTTATGCTAGTTGTCTAGGCAATAGATGCTAAGTAAGAGATTAGAAAATGAGATAAGAGCTTGAAAACAAGGTGATAACCAAACCAATAGGCTGATAATCGGGGCCTCGAGCTTGGCTATTCGCGGCCTCGAGGTCGAGTCTGATGTCCTGTCGGGGGCAGTCGATGGACGAATAACAGCTATGATAAAATCAATGACGGCTCTTTATGGCCAATAATGAGCAATAAATGGAACACAATAAATATAAGTAATAGATGAAGCAATAAGAACAAGACAATATGTTGAGTTAGAGAGCAGAGAGAATGTTCTTGTATTGAATAAATGAGTATCGAATCCATTAACAAAGTGACAGGGGTCCCCTTTATAGATGAGGGGGAATCTTAACATAGTACATATGCATTTATTACAAAGAAATGTAGCTGGCATAGCTACCCAGCAATCTGGTACAGACTGGTACTATTCTTATAGATGTTATCAGTTTGGACCACCTGCCTAGGGAACTTCCCGTTTATCCACGATAACCATCGATTTGTGCTGTCATGAGGTGGGACATAAAGAACCTTCGAGGTTGGAAACTCGGACAATCCCCCCGGGCCTTCGAGGCCTTTCAAGGAGAAGCTACGGAAGGATATCATGATAGTGAAATCGGGCTCTCCGATTTTAGCCGTATACAAGATGAAAACCCCTCCACAAACCAACAGTAATAACCCGCCAAACCGAAGAAACTCCGGATCTCCATAGCTGATGTGGGTCTAGGCCAGTTCTTAACAGCCTTAATTTTCTTAGGATCCAATTGAATACTCTCTGCCGACACGACGTGCCCCAAGAAAGCGACTGAGCTCAACCAAAACTCACATTTTGAAAACTTAGCATATAACTGGTTGTCTCTCAGAGTCTGAAGAACGATCTGAAGATGCTGCTCATGCTCCTCCCGACTGCGGGAGTAGATCAAAATATCATCAATAAACACAATCACAAAGGAATTCAGATAGGGCTTGAATACCCGGTTCATCAAATCCATAACTGTTACTGGGGCATTTGTTAGCCCAAATGACATCACTAGAAACTCATAATGCCCATACAGAGTCGCAAAAGCGGTCTTAGGGACATCGGATGCCCTAATCCTCAACTGATTATAGCCACACCTCAAATCAATCTTTGAAAATACTTTGGCACCCGAAAGCTGATCAAATAAGCCGTCAATCCTTGGCAATGGATACTTGTTCTTGATGGTGACTTTGTTCAACTGCCGATAATCTATGCACATCCTCATCGATCCATCCTTCTTCTTCATAAACAACACGGGCGTACCCTAAGGTGAGACACTAGGTCTAATAAAGCCCTTATCAAGAAAATCTTCCAATTGCTCCTTCAATTCTTTCAACTCTTGCAGGGCCATTCGGTATGGTGGAATAGAAATGGGCTGGGTGCCCGGAGCCAAATCAATAAAGAAGTCGATATCTCTGTCGGGTGGCATCCCCGGTAAGTCTGCAGGAAATACCTCTGGAAACTCACAAACAACCGGTACTGAATCCATGGAAGGAACCTCCGCACTAGAATTGCAAACATAAGCCAAATAAGCTAGACACCTCTTATCGACCATATGCCGAGCCTTCACATACGAGATAACCCTGCTGGTAGAATGGCCAGGAGTACCTCTCCACTCTAATCGAGAGGACCCCGACAAGGCTAAGGTCATAATGTTGGCGTGACAATCCAATATAGCATGATAAGGTGACAACCTATCCATACCCAAAATGACATCAAAATCGACCATATCGAGAAGTAGGAGATCTACACAAGTCTCAAGACACCCAATGGTAACCACACACGAATGATAAATGCGATCTACAACGATAGCATCTCTTACAGGGGTGGACACATACACAGGGACACTCAAAGAATCACGAGGCACAACCAAATATGAAGCAAAATAGGATGACACGTAGGAATAAGTAGAACCCGGATCAAATATAACTAAGGCATATCTACTCCAAATTGAAACCGTAACTGTGATAACCGCATCATATGACTCAGCCTCAGGCTTAGCTGGAAAAGCATAGCATCGGGGCTGGGCCCTGCCACTCTGAACTAAATCTCAAGGACGGGCTCTGTCTGGCTGGCCTCCACCTCTAGCGGCATGGCCTCCACCTCTAATGCCACGACCTCCACCTCTAGCTGTCTGACCCCTACCTCTAGCTAGCTAAGCGGGCGGTGAAACACCCGGTGCCGGGACCATGGCACGAGAATCCTAATGCTGAGAACTGCTTGATGCCAGATGGCAAAATCTAGCAATGTGCCTCAGATCACCATAAGTATAACAGGACCTCAGTTGCTGTGACTGCTGACCCTGAAACTAACCTTGTCGGCCTGAATAACCACCCTAAAAGCTCTGGAGTGGAGGTGAACTAATAGGAGCTGGTGGTGCACTGTAGGCAAACTGATCGGAATAATGCATTTGAGGGCCACGACCACCTGAAGCACCGTGAGAAGCGTCGGGTGCTGAATGAAACGGCCTGGGAGGATGGCCTCTACCGAAAGTACCCCTGCCTCCAGATGGGGCACCACTGAACCCACCAGAATGGCAAGGTCTCTTGTCAGATCCCTGACCACTCCCATGAGCTAGTACCTCAACTCTCCTAGCAACATTGGCAGCTATCTGAAAAGAAATCTCACTCCGAGCCTCCTTGGCCATCTGCAACTTGATAGGCTGAGCAAGTCCCTCAATAAACCTTTTTCACCCTATCTCTCTCGGTAGGAAGCAAAAGAATAGCATGACGGTCCAGATCCACAAATCGAGTCTCTTACTGAGTGACAGACATAGAGCCCTACTGAAGACGTACGAACTGCCTCCGATAGTCCTCTCTCTGAGTGATAGGAAGGAACTTCTCAAGAAATAGTTGAGAGAACTGGTCCCAAGTAAGAGCAGGTGAGCCAGCTGGTCTGGTCAACACATAATCCCTCCACCATTTCCTGGCGGAACCCGACAAATGGAATGCATCAAAATCGACCCCATTGGTCTCCACTATCCCCATATTCCGTAACACCTCATGACAATTGTCAAGATAGTCTCGGGGGTCCTCTGAATATGCACTAATGGGAAAATCTTAGTAAACCTATCCAATCTCCATTAATCCTTAGAACACATAGCTGATCCATCACCGGCTTGTGCCGCAACACCCGACTGAACTATCCCAATGGGCTGAGCTGCTGGAGTCTGAAACTGGGGTTCCATCTGCTCCGGAGTGTGAGTAGCAGGAGTCTGTACTCCTCCCCAAGCCTGAGAGACGGCTCATTCCATAAGGAATGTGCTAGTCTGGGCTGCACTCTCCATAAGGCCCACCAAACGGACCAAAGCATCCTGAAGTACTGGGGTGGCGATGAACCCCTCTAGGACCTGAGCTGGTCTTGCTGGAACGGTCTAGGCTGAGCCTCCTCATCAAACTCTACTTGAGNCGCATCCTGAAGTACCTGGGTGGCGATGAACCCCTCTAGGATCTGAGCTGGTCCTGCTGGAACGGTCTGGGTTGAGCCTCCTCATCGAACTCTACTTTAGGCTCCACCGCTAGCGTTGCTGCTCGAGCTCTGGGTTGGGCCCTGCCCCTGCCTCGACCTCTGCCCCTCGTAGGAGCTGCCACTAGGGGCTCTAGCTGCTACTCAGCTGAGGATGCGGTACGTGTTCTTACCATCTGCGAGAGAACAAGAGTAGAAGATTTCAATTAGCAATAAGAGAACAAAGTCGCAGGACAGAGAAGAATAGAAGTGATATTGTTCCTAAACTCTATTGCCTCTGGAAGATAAGTACAGACCTCTCCATACCGATCCTTCATACTCTACTAAGCCTGCTCATGAATTGTGAGACCTAGGCAACCTAGTGCTCTGATACCAACTTATCACGACCCAAAATTCCCACCTTCGGGGCCGTGATGGCGCCTAACATTTCACTTGCTAGGCAAGCGAACATTAGGGAATTGACACCTCAACTTCAGCCAATTTTTAATAATGAGAACAAATAAATTAAACTAAAATTAAGCTAAGACAGAGTTTGTGGAATATTATAAAAACTTCAATATTTACTACCGCCCGGATCTGGAGTCACAATTTACGAACATTCTAGGATTTACTACAAGTAAAAGTCTGAAAGAAGTACAACTGTTTGAACGAAAGTAACAGTAAACATAAGAGATAGGCAGGGACTTCAAGGTCTGTGAACCCCGATAGATCTACCTTGACTCTCCGGGGGTCTGGTCCGAGCTGCTATGCCTCTCGATCAACTAGGACCAATACCAAAATCTGCATAGAAGTGCAGTCTAGTATCAGTACAACCAACCTCATCTACTGGTAAGTGCCGAGCCTAACCTCGACGAAGTAGTGACAAGGCTAAGATAAGACACCTACATAATAACCTTGTGCAATTTAACAGTATATATACGAAATAACGGCAAGTAAAAAATAGACAAATAATATCGGGAGGGGGACATGCTGAGGGAATTACAAGATAGAGAATCACAACAATAAAGAAAACTTGATCAACCAATATACCTTGAACCAAAAATAACAAGTAAACACAGTAAAGGAAAATGCAAGGCATCACCCTTCGTGCTTTTGCTCTCAACCTCACCATATAATCAATAGAATCGACACTGAATCACCCTTCGCACATTAACTCTCATAACATGGAACGATATCACCCGTCGTGCATTTACACGCACAATATGGAACGGCATTACCCTTCGTGTATTAACACTCACAAAACATGGCACAACATCACCCTTCGTGCATTAACACTCACCCTCACCAAAACAATGAACAATAACAATAGGGAGATAGAAATTACAAGAACAAGTCTTACTTCGACATTTGATTCCATAATACTAACCTCAACTTTGAGTCAATACTCAATCAATACCAAGGTCTGTAAACATGATAAGAGTGATCAACATAAAGATTAACTAGTCTAAGCATGGATAATATGATCAAGGAAAGCAAAAATTACAAGAATAAGACCCACCCGCATGCTATAACCCGACAACAACGCATAGGTACTCGTCACCTTACCTATATGTTGTACCCAATATTCAAACATGTAGCAAATAGACAATAAATTCCTAATCCCTCAAGACAATGTTCACCACGACACTTACCTCGCTCCGCGGTCAATTCAAAGCTCTACCAGTGCCTTTCCCCTAGAATCCGCCTCCAAACCACTCGTATCTAGCCACAATTAACTCAGTAACATCAACTATTGCTAAAGGAATCAACTACAATGCATAAATTTAGATTTTCCAAACTTTCCCCCAAAAAGGTCAAAAGTCGACCCCGGGCCCGCTTGGTCAAAACTCGAGGTTCGGACCAAAATCCATTTACCCATTCACCCCCGATTCCGATTATGTAATTTGGTTTGGAATCCGACCTCAATTCTAGGTCTAAATTCCAATGTTACAAAAATCCCTATTTCTACCCAAGCCCACAAATTCCACCATGAAAACTCTAGATTTTAGGTTGAAAATTCATGAAATGTAATGGGTAATTGAAAGAAAGTAGGTTAGAATCACTTACCAACAATTTGGGGAAGAAAATATCTTGGAGAATCGTCTCTAGGCTTTCTAGCTTTGGAAAATTTGAAAGAATGGCCATAATCTCGTAATGTTTACTATTTAATAGCTGGGCAACAGTGTTCATTGCACCTAATTTTGCCTCACCAAAAATACTCCCACAAAATCAATCAATAGATTTTTTCTTAATTGTTTTTAATTTTTATAGATTTTTAGAAATTTTTGGTAATTATTTGCATTTAGTTGCATTTTTCATGCATTTTAATATTTTAAAATCATAGAAAAATAACAAAAATGTCCAAATCTTCATTACATAGCATCTGTAGGTCTTAATTGCATTTAGAATCTAATTCCGTAAGTTGATTGTATAATTAAAATAAAAATCACAAAAATAATGTTCATTTTTACATTTTTAGCTCTTAGTGTTAAATTAGTAACTTTCTTTGATTAATTTAAGATTAATTAATTATGTAGTATAAATAGATAATTAGTTTAATTTAATAAATTAGATTTATTTAGGACTTAATTTAGGATTTTAATTAATTTAATTAGAATTTAAAATCAAAGAAAAGAAAAGAAAACAAAAAAAAAGGAGAAGAGACCATCTTGAGCTTCAAACTAGATTGGGACAAATTTAAATGGCCCAATTGCCATAAATCTCGCCAAGCCCAATCCCTAATCCCAGTCCGGTCCAGCCCTTAATAACAAAAACTACGTCGTTTTAGCAACGTTCAATCGTGGCCCTTCATTTCATTGATCAAAGGGTCCGGAACTAACCTTTCCCCTCCCTTTTAACTGTCCTAAATTTGACTTCTAACCCTAGAGACATTCCCCATTTCCCCCTCTTCATCATCTCTCAAAGCTCCGCGGTCGCCGCCCACCGGAAATCGCCTACGGTGGCGGTGACACCCCAAACCACCCCAAATTAACAACCCACAATCCCCAGCATCCCCTCATCACTAATTTACCATTAGTTTTTCCCAAATTCCTCAGCAAATCCGTTGAATTTCAGATCTAAGAAGTCAAGCAAACCTAGATTTGCCCTTTTTCTGATTTTTCT
>NW_017672502.1:0-6512 GCF_001879085.1 Nicotiana attenuata
TTTTAATGCTAAAAGTGATGACAAGAATGCTCTTATTAGTGCTTTTCATGATTTGTAGGTGATATATGTATAAAGACGGCTAAGGAGCAGTTTTGGAGTCAAAAGTGATGAAAAAGAGGCCAACTGTGAAATTTCCCAAGTGACCCATGCAAAACAGGCCGAAGATTCAGAATACTGGATCCACTGCGGTTCCACCGCGACCGCGGCAGAACCGCGGTGGGAAGCAGCTGCAGAAGATTGAGAATCCACGAGGGTGTTTGGCCGCGGTTCTACCGCGACCGCGGCAGAACCGCGGCAGGCGCAGAAACTTCGGGGACCAAAGTGTCAATTACGGGATTTTTAGACCTAAAACCTATTTAAAACATTAGACTTCGCCCAAGAGAGGCATGTATTGATTTTTTAGGTTTCTTAGCAAGGAAAACAATTGTGAGAAAGTACTCTAAACATCTTTCTTCTTTTCTTTTGATTTTATGATGAATTCAAGCTTAGTTTATGTTCCCATAGCCATGAGTAGCTAAATTCCTTGTCTAAGGCGTTGATGGAACCTATTGGGTGATGAACTTCTTGTTTATGTGAATACAAATTGCTAGTTTAATCTTTATTTGTTCAACTTCGTGTTCGTTGTAGTTAATTGACAGGATCCTCAATTAGCTGTGCCTATTTAGTGTGCATAACTTGGAAAAGAGTGCATATTTAGGGTATTGTTGAACAACACCACTCCTAGATTATTAGAGGAATCTATAATTGCGGGTTTAAAGGCGGGATTAGGGATAACGAAGCCTTGGGTGTAATCTAAAGTGAATCGTGCTAAATAAAGTAAGCTAGTGTATCTCGGGAGAGTGCAATAGTAAATTACTGTGATTACTCGGGAGAGATTTACGGTAAGATTAGCGGTCATGATTGATAGAGATGTGTGGGTAAATTTGTATGAGCATAAACAGAAGGGATTCCATCAATAGGGGAAATCATTGCCTTAGTTTTTTCTCATAATTGTTTACAACCTTTATTTTTACTTAGTTACAGCCATTTAGTTATTTGCAAGCTAGTTGTTAAAGAACACTCAACTGAGATTTGAATATTTGGGAAGCTGGTTCTGAAGACTTAGTGGGTCTGAAGATAGCAGTTGATAGGTTAACTCTCTGTGGATTCGACCCTGGGCGTAATACTCGGGTTATATTTGCAACGTCCGCAGAGTCCTTTTTATAAGGCATAGTTGGGCGTGATCATAGATCGTTAGAGAAAGACTCGTAACCAAGTCGCTTATCCGTTCAATTAGTGGGTTAAACTTATAAAACTTGTTGGAATTTGTAGTGGCAGCAACAATTTATTTAGGTAACGTTAATTAATTAACAGTAAAAGGGTTGGCGTCAATTATCTCTTTGTGAAAATTGTGATAAAATTGAAACAACAGATTGGAGCAAAATAAAGCGTGGTGGGGCTCTTTCCTATTTAATCTTATCTCGAAGGGCTTCCTTGATCCACGACCTTTGTTTCATTTTATGTGGTTGTATTTAATTAAACATAAATTATAAGATTAAAAAATTAAAACTTGTGATTATAAAAAAAATTGAATTCATTCGAGACAAAAACAAAAAAATTAAAAATTAAATTAGCTTCATATAAAAAGATGTCATTTTGACAGGTTAATAAAAAATGTCACATAAATGAAACGGAGGGATCAATTATCAACCTTCATATAAAGAAAGTAACTAGCATATCTCTTCATAAAATAGAAGATCCTTAATGTTGACCAAAAAAAAAAAAAACCTTGTTGTTTAATATTAGCTAGTTGGTCGCCCAATTTTTCACATATTCATGATAGATAGAACGGAAAAGGGTCAAAATTATTTTTAGACTATTCGATTTGGTACAAATATGTCTTTCGTCCATTTGTTGAGTTAAAAATGCCTCCACTTTTATCTTTCTGGCTCACTTATTCCCCTACGACTAACGGTCAATGCCAAATAAAAAAAAGCTTATTTAAATTACATGGGAAATTTTGTTATTAGTCCAATTTTAAATTATGACCTTAAATAAACCTACCCTTAACCCCTTTTTTCTACCAACCCCAAAATCCGACCCATCTAAAAAATAGCCAAACTTTATTGTTAAAAAAATTAACTTCTCCATCTTCTCAACTCTACCATCACCATAGCTTCCACCACCCCCTTTCCTCCATAACAACCACGCCACCACCACAACCATGATTCTCATGTTTGCTCCATTCCTCCATTTTTGAACAATAATAGCGAGAATATTATGCTAATCGAAAGAGTTCGATTAGAAATCTTTATTTTTTTTCCAATTTGATCTCCCTATTTTGTTGTAAAATTAGGAGTTTGTTCAACGAGGAGTACTTAGGTCATAAAAATTTTATTTTCTAAAATAAATTACCATTTGGGTCCAACAACTTATTAAGAGTTTGCAAAATTTAAAAATTGTGAAAAAAAAAATAAACTATTCCGAAATTTAAAGCTCAGGCATTCATAATGGGTTCTTTGATGATCTTATGTGATGAGAAAGAAAAAAAATTATCATGGTCATTTGAATCACATGTGAAAATTAAGGTCTTTCGACGAACATTTTCGAAAAATTGCAGCTCCAATGGTAAAGATGATAAAAATATGAAAAATGATCAAAACTGCCCCTAGACAAAAAATGTGGTGGCAACGTGGTTGCTATGGATGAAAGGGGATGGTGACAGCTATGATGGTGGTTGAATTGGAAAAATGGAGAAGTTAATTTTTTTGACAATCGAGAGTGTGGCTATTTTTTAAGCCGGAGGTAGAGTATGAAATACTGGTTCAAATGAATTCAATAGTTTTTACTTAAACGTTATATTTGTATTAGAATATTTATTTAATACATATAAATATTTAATAGCGAACTTTGTGACTAAAAATTTAAGACAAATTAAAAATTTGATAGCAAGTTCAGAACCTATAAAACTTGGGTTCTACCTAGCATCCAAGACCTTTATATATACTTTCCTCCTCATAATAGATCCTTCATCATCTATAGAAATATAACAAACTACATCGATCTCTTCAACATCTCATAAAAATGGAAGATCTTTACTCCATAGTCCATTACTGGCTAGTTGGCCACCCAATTATCAGCCAATTTGAGTTTAAGCATGGCCTAACTTTTGGTGCCACCTTGTTATTTCCCATAGTGTCAATGTTCATGTACTTGTCTTTCACTATACTATCTCTCCGTTTCCAATCACTCCTTCCCACGATTTCCGCCGCCACCCTCCGCCTTATCACCGCCATCCACAGCCTCATCCTCTGTGTCCTCTCGCTTCTCATAACCGTGGGCTGCAGCCTCTCGGTGGTCCACCAAGTGGCGGCCCACGATTGGACTTGGGTCATCTGCTATAACAGATTAAATAATTACACTAATATCATTCCCCGAGGACCGATTTTCTTTTGGGCTTACGTATTCTACCTTTCCAAGATTCTTGAATATATAGACACCCTTTTGATAATCCTAAGTAGCTCAAGATCTCGACGACTCTCGTTCCTCCACGTGTACCACCATGCAATGGTGCCACTTTTGTGTTACGTGACTTTAAAAAATAGCCAGTCGATGTTGCATACTGGGGTGATCACTAATGCTTCTGTTCACGTACTAATGTACGCTTATTATTTCCTATCTGCTATAGGAAAAAGGCCATGGTGGAAAAAACTGGTAACTAACGTTCAAATTGTGCAGTTCATGTTTTGCTTTTTGTGTTTGGGTGCAGTGATTTACTATCACTTAACTAGTGAGTTTGGGTGCTCTGGGATTGGTGTCTGGTTCTTCACTATCAGTTTTAATATTTCACTTTTAGCACTTTTTCTCAACTTTCATTTCAAGACGTATGCCAATAACGTCAAGAAAAACCGTGAGGATAAGCTGGATAAACAAACATAATATTGTATTGTTTTACTTTTATATGCCGTGGAGTATATGCACATGTATTCATAAATAAGAATCCTGATTTACTGGAGTGATATTTAAGGAGGTTATTTAATTTAATGTTAGATTGAGCTTTCTTAATCATTCATAAAAAGTTTAAATGCTTAGTTGCTTTTATATATTTTCTAACTAGTTATTGGATATTGTGTGTAGAATGTCTGCTCTATATCATATTTGAGAAATTTTGATATTTATAAATATAAAATAGTGACAGCCGCCTACATATATTTTGAAATAAAAGCTTGAGTCATTTCCACTTACCCCCGAAAACGTTCGTTTGAGTCGTTTTTATATTAAAGTGATAGAGTTAGGATAATAGACGACGCAGCCAAATAAAAAAGAAAAATTAAATGATTCATTTTCCAGTCTAATTAAAATATTTCCCCTTATCCGGCCTTCTTTTAATTATTTGTTTAATCACCTTTTACCACCTTAACGAAATAAAGTTATATATTGTATTATCCTAATACGTAAATGCTTATTTAACAAATCAGTTTCAGTACTTAAAGATATTTTCCAACACTTCAAGCTTATTAGCTATTTACAATCGGCTAACGCAAACGGGCTCATAATCTGCAACTTAATTATTCTATTAGTTATCAGTAAACATAGATAATATGTTTAGGGGTTCGGATAAAATTATGAAGAAATTATCCTACCACCAAAATTAATTTCATGACTGAACTTGAAACAAGGAAATTGAAAAAGATAGAAAACTACTCAAGAGTATCATCGGATTCTAGCAGCAGGTGGCTGCCGTCATCATAGAGATCTTCAAAATTGACCTATGCTGAGGCGAATTAAGGTTTAAATTTTATGTGTTCAACTTTTATGGTTTTAGCATTGAACCTATTATATTTTTAAATTTATGGGTTCATATCTACTATTATTGTAATTCTAACGAATTTTACATATAAATTTTTACTTCGCGTCAAAAGTTATGAGTTCAATTGAACCCGTCATCAACGCTCTACATCCGCCCCTGGTCACCTATGACGTAAACACGCACACTAGGACAACAATTTTACTTTGGAATAGTAAACTCATGTATGTATGTCATAAGGAACTATGGTTTCACCAAAATATGGTTTATGAGTAACTAGTAAGGTGTTTTGATGCATGGATAAATGAAGTCATGTGCCAGACAAATTAACTTTTTCTATCCAAATAATAAATTGGTTAAGACTTAAGATAACCATTGCTGCATGTTTTCCGTTATAAACTTAGGATACTTTACGTGCTTCAAATGCACCTCTAAAAAAATGAAAAAAATACATGACTTTTACTAGTAACTATACATCAACCTAGACAAACAAGAAACTCAAATAAAAACGTCGTCATCTGGTGGTAGTGGTGCACGTGCAAATATTCTTCTGAAATAACGAGATTCTTATTCTTAAGAAACTATGCTTGGTAAAATGAACAAGAAATTCATATGTATTAATTAATAATTATCACAGTAAATATAATGCATCATTAGAGCTTCGTGGCTGTCAAAAATCCATAGAAGGTCTAATCAAAGGAAAGCATCATCTGCTTGCAAACTTAACATTAAACTTAATTAACGCAAATGATCATGACCTTGTGTGTTTCGAAATTAACTAGTTGTAGTAGTGTTTTCGATATATAAAATGGGGATATATAGGAACGGTAAGGGGTCGGCTAAGCCATGGTCGTACTCACAAGGCGTAATAACGACGAGTATTTCGGCGACTACCGAGATCGAGCCATCGGAAACTTATGCAGCAAAGTAAATGTTGTGATACTCAGGGGAGCGACGCAAAATGGATCAGGAGAGGAAAGTCCTCTAGTTAAAGATCGTTGGACAAAAGGGAATACTTATGATATATATAGGAGGGAAGAAAAGGGGGCTTCTCTCCCAGAGAGAAAAAAGGCAGAAGAACCAGAGAAAGTTATAGGAGAAGAACACGAGAAGTTGCAGATCTTGACATTAAATCTTTGTAATCGTCTTTCTTGAATCAATAAAGATAGATCATGCGACTATCAAAGGCATTCCCACTGTTCCTCCTTTACTTTTACATCATGGGACAATACTTCATGAGTGTAAGCATGTTATTTATATTTGATATCTTTTATAAATCTTGAAAGTTCAAGAGTTTGACTATATCTTATTCTCCTATTCAATATACTTTGATGTTTAATCTAGAGTTAATTATCCTTGGCTAAGATTTATCCTCTATACTCTTATTAATTAGTTTAACGAAAAGCTTAGCACTTTTTGGTCAAACAATTTGGCGCCGTCTGTGGGGATTTCTTAGCCAAAATTTTAGTTTCCTCTAGATCTAAAACTAGCCAAAGTATCACTTCCCGGCTGTCATAGCCTCACCATCTCAGTATAAAACACCAACTCGAAAGTGATAGATAAACTTTTGAGACAACCAAACCAATCTGGGTCAGATCTCTACATGAAATCGAAGGTCCAATGTCTAAGCAAAACCCACGCCTCGCCTACATCGATGGGTTCGGCACGTCGTGTGAGTACTCAAAGTGGGATTACGGCCGCTACGCACTTAGCATGCCGCAATCCT